>NC_044989.1:7716829-7918839 GCF_008728515.1 Papio anubis | reverse complement strand
GTCCTTTGTAGGGACATGGATGCAGCTGGAAACCATCATTCTTAGCAAACTATCACAAGAACAGAAAACCAAACACCGCATGTTCTCACTCATAGGTGGGAACTGAACAACGAGATCACTTGGACTCAGGAAGGGGAACATCACACACCGGGGCCTATCATGGGGAGGGGGGAGGGGGGAGGGATTGCACTGGGAGTTATACCTGATGTAAATGACGAGTTGATGGGTGCAGCAGACTAACATGGCACAAGTATACATATGTAACAAACCTGCATGTTATGCACATGTACCCTACAACTTACAGTATAAAAAAAATAAATAAATTTCTTGAACACACGAGAAAAAAACAAAAAAGAGCAAGAAATCTATCCACCTCGGCCTCCCAAAATGCTAGAATTACAAGTATGAGACATTGAACCTCGCCACTTTTTTGTTTTTTCTTTTTGAATTTTCAAGCACCAACAAAGTCTTTCTTACAGATTCTCTGGTACAATGTTCTGCACTGTAGTAATATTCTTTTTAAGTGTTTCTGTGTCTTCTCAATCAGATCCTACCCTTCTCATGGGTGGGGAGTATCTTTGTATTCCTCTAGGATCCTGACACCATTTCTGAAATGTTATACGTCCTTGGTGTCTGTTTATTAATCAAATGTTCAAACGTTCAATATTCATTCAATATCCTGTACATATTCTTTTAGAGCTTTCCTTACTAGATACTGGAAATCCAATCAGACATGGGATGATCAAGTATCTAATCTCCTGGAGCTCCAAGTGCCTTGCTATCATTTTCATACAGGAGGGGCTCAGAGACAGATGAAATCAGCACAGATGGGTTTCAAGGTACGAGAGAATCACCTTGACTCTGTGTCTCACAGAGCACTTAGTGTAAGACTGAAAATTTATTTATCACCTACATCAAAGGAAAAGGCTCACATGGATGTTGCTGAATGACCAACACTCCCAGACACACACACTCTCCTGATCCTTCATCTAATGGTTTAGTTATGGTTCTCAGAGTGTAGAGAAGACCTATTACCAGAAAACTATAATCACGTGGTAAGTCCTATCATTCCTATGAAACAGGAAGTGCAGGATCTCACAGAAGCACGTGGGAGTGGCCCCAACCCAGTGGGCAGGGGAGGCTTCTTATAGGAGGTGACAGATCAGCTGAGCCAGGAGTCAGGCAGGCTGTGTAGCCAGAATGAGGGAGGGTGTTTCACAATGAAAGAGCCATATGTGAATCAGCCTGGAGCCCCAGAGGCTTTGAAGAGCTGAAAGTGGTTTAACACGATTAGAGAGTATGGGGGACAGAAGGCAGTGAGTTATCAGGTTCAAGGCTGAGTGGTGAGGGATCAGGAAGGGCACAGTAAACGTTTTAAAAGAGTTTGGCCTTTAGCCAGAGGACACTGGAAAACGACGGGAGGGTTTTAATCACTGGGGTGAGCTCACTGTGGAATGGCAGTCTGACTGGTGGGTGGAAAGTAGATTTGAGTGGGACAAAATGCAAGCAGGGAGACCAGGAGACAGTGGGAATCATCCAGGAGAGCCAGGGTTCTTTCCTGGGCTAGAGTAATGCCAGTGGGTTTGGAGGGAGCCCGGTATGGGATGAGATATGTATAAGGTAGACATACTAGGGCTTGATAGACTGTGGATATTTGAAATTTGGAGATATAAGGATTGCACTTACAGAAATGACTCTTTTCATTGAGAAAGGAAACACAAATAACAGAGATAGAAGAAAGATCATGAATTTGGGACATTTTGAATTTTAAGTGTCTGTGGAACATCCACAGGGGGATATACAACTACCAAAGTGCATGTTTGAGTCTGAAACTCATGAGCCCATTCTCTGGAAATAGAGATTATTAGGGGGGAGAACATATAGGAGGCCATTAATGCAAAGAAGTAGATGAAGCTGCCCAGGGGTAACTCAGGCAGTGAGAAGAAGACCATGGTTGCGGCATTTACATGCAATGGATAACCAACCACAGAGCTGGTTAAAGACTTGTGCTGCACTGTCACTCATTTTTCACTTACTTATTCCTTTGCCCAGTCACGTTTTCATCCATTCTTGTATTCATTCTTTTCTTTCTCTATTCATCCATGCACTCGATAATCATTTATTGAGCCAGGCACTGGGTTAAGCTCTGATGATTCACAGATGAATGAGATACAATTTCTGATCTAAAAGGGGTAAGTATGTAGTTTAATAATGGCCAAGGCAGTCAATAAGATTCATAATGACAACACCAGATAATAAGTGCTTTAATGTTAGTAGAGAATTAGTTGAATGCAGGTTCCTACCCCACTCTGGAAATGCTTTCACAAAGAGAATGCTTGAGTGGTGACCTGAAGGACAGACAGAGCCTTGAGAAGTGGGCGAAGGGATGGTAGAGTATTGCAGAGCAAGAAATGTTGCATAAAATGCATGGACCTCAAGGAATTACAGATTGGTTAATGCGACTCAGCCAAAGGGTACTGAGATAAGAAGTGTCTCTAGGAGCTCGTGATGAAGAACCTTGAACGCTGTGATAAGTAGTTTAAACAAAGCTTGGAAGCAGTGGGAAGCAACTACACGACTTTAATCTACACAGTTTTAAGAGGCATGATGGATTGGAGATTTGGCTGATGAATCACTCAGTGTGGAAGTAGACGAAGAGGCATGATGGGGTTGTGCACCAAACCTGGTTGGAATGATGAGGGTGTGACTTCAGTCACAGGAGTGATGGAGAGGCGTAACACCATCTGAGAGATGCGAAGGGGTAAGAATTGATAAGACTTGGGGGCCAACTGGCTTTAGGGGCTGAGGAAGAAGAAAGGAAGAATAAAAGATGATCAAATCTGGATTTCTGATTTGTGTTAGAGGACAGATGGTGAGGCCATTCATAGCATCAGGTCATAGAAGGACGAGGTGCTTAGCTCTGTTTTGGAGCCGGAACAGGTCCTTTTATTACATGTAACTTCGGCCTTGAGAATGCTTTAGTACCATGGAATTACAATTACTCTGGCTATAGTGTAAAAGAAGCCTACATTGACATGGGTCAGCCAACCCACAGGCCTTCTTGACAATCTACAGTATGTTTTAAACTGTTCTCATTGCTGAGGAAGAGAGAAAGGTATGCTTTTACAGTTGGCACACCTTTTGTAACAGGACATTCTCCTCTAGAACAATTAGAACAACCTAAGACAGAATTCACCAAGTACTGAATTGTAAGATACACCTCAAGGATGTTAGGACTTTAAAAAAGGAGGGGATCAGAAAAGCAGCTAGGAGCAGTAAGGGGTGGTTTTCTGAAGAGGCAGGACTTGAGCTGGGTTTGGCAGAGAAGTATGGGTTATAAACCCAAGGTCTCATGGGCATACAGCGTTGAAACCAAATGTTAAACTAGGCAGTGGGCTCTGAGATTCTGCACGTCTTCCCAAACCATTTTGCTGGTTTAGGAGTTTGGATTTTAGATGAGATTATCATAATTAGACAGTCTGTTTTGTGTATCATGAATACCACTGAAAAACTCGCCCACCTCATCCTTCACTCTGTACACGTTTATGGTATTATTGGATGGTGATTGAAGAGTTTCTGTCTCTCAAGAGATTAGGTGCTGGGGACACCTGCCTCCTTCCCTCTGGAATGCTAGGACCTGATAGCTAAAGAAACTCTATGGACCAAAGTCTGGGCTAGTGGATTCTTGTTCATATCAGGCCTGAACCTGGCCATGCTGACAGCTTCCCTTTGCTGGGGGCCCAAGGTCCACAAAACCTCTATCTGGAGCTACATCTGTGATTGGAGCAGCCCATCCCTGAGCAGTGAATATCGCATCTTCATCTGAGGTGTTTCTAGACTGAAAACTAATGGTTTGATTGTCACCTGGAGAAACTGGCCTCTACATTTTTTGTCTGATTTTTATTTCTTGCGTTCACGGGGACGCTAAACATGTTGTAAAGGAAGGCCTGGATTCTCGCCCCAAAGCTGCGGCAATATAAGGGGACACTGTAGGTTGCCACCCTATAAGCTGCATGGGGATTGTTGGCCAAGGGACCTGGTGAAATCTATATTCCTGTGCTGCGGATCATATTTTTGTTTAAAACACCCCTAGTTTAGTGCTCTTTCTTTATATCTGTCTCCAATCCCTTGATGTTAGCAACTCATTAAGATCCTCTTCTTGGGTGAATTGGACTTAGCTTTTCCCTGGGGACTCAGTTACTTAGCTCTGCTCACTCCCTACCCTCCTGACGCTGCTTTTTGGTGTCTTCATGAATCTCGTGTGATGCCACTTCTCTCCACCTCATCTCCAGGTCTCATCAGGTGGGCCACCTCCTCAGCAACACACCAGACCCATCTGTTTTAGACAGTCTGAATAGAGAATATAGTAAAAGCTCTAATTTTCCCTTCCTAGAGATGAGTTAGATGCTCAGACTTAACACATAGGAAGAAACACAAGCAGTTGGGTGGCAGAGCCAGTCCACTTGGAAGGTGTGGGCTGTAGCATGGGCGTCAGGGGCCTGGGCAGAGATGTCCTAGGCAGATTCTCCTCTGGTCATCCTCCTCAGCCTGGGGAGCTTTCAGAGCTGACCACCCCCTGGTGGGAAGGAAGTGGCAGCAGAAGCGTCATTTCTATTCTTCTCCAGGGCCTGAATAATTGTGCTGGGAGAGCAGAGCCAACTAGAAGACTTTGGAACGCTTCTTGGCAAGAGCTGGGCTCCAAAGTGCGGAGGACATTTCCTATCTCTCCCTTGACTGTTATGCTGCGGGTGCACAGAGAGTTCTGAAAAGTCTGCTGAGTATTTTTCACAACAGAAGGGAGTCTCACAGCAGCTCTCAAACTTGGTGTGCATGGACACGTCTGCCATGAGTCTTGACTTTGCAAAAGGAAGTGAAGGCTCTCTGATGGCTGGGTCTTCAGCATCCTGTGTCTGCTTGTTACCTGCCACTACATTGCCAGGCATTTCTTCTGTCCAGTGGGCAGGGAAGAGTTAGCAGATCCTAGGGAATGGTGAGTTGTGGTTTATGGCTTCATGGATATTTAGGTTCCTGCCCATGGAGTCATGCAACACTGTGACTCACCATGAGCTGTACACCAAGTACACCAAGAAGTAGCAAAAGTATACTTTACATAGTAATTTTAGAGCTGTTTTCTTTTTCCTTATTTTTTAAAATTATATATGTTACATGCATGGTGAGAAAAATAATGAACTAAGTCAGATACAGTTTCTCAACCGAGACATAGGGTCTATGGAGAGAGCCATTACAGATTCACTAAAAAATAATCAAATAATTTGTGTGTGTGTGTGCATGTCAAAGAGGGAGAGAGGGAAAGGGAGAAAGAAAGAGAGAGAAAGAGAGAGACAGAGACAGAGACAGAGGAGAGTGGTTTTGCCAGTAACGGAAGCAGAACCTCCCGGGGGCTAATAGTGGCTGGAGAAAGTTGCCTTGTGGGTTGCCACTGAAGACAAGCAAAGAGCCTCCCCACTGATCTGAGATGAGGGGCCTGGACATCTTATCACAACATTCAAGGACTCAGCCTGTCTCTCCTAGGTCTTGTCCCCATGGCTGCCTCTTCCTCACCCCTCCAGCCTCTTCTCCTCCCCACCCTTATCCCAACCCACCCATTAATCGCACCAAGCATCCAAGGACTCACCTTTCCCTCAGCCCAGCTCTTCTGGCCCCAGTATCCACTTACGCTTTCACTCCCCCTGAGTGTTGTCATGGTGTTTATCATATCTGTGGCCAGATGGCATTTCTGTTCTTTCAATAGCAATGGGTTAACACAGGACTTCAGAGACATGAGTCATTTGAAAGGTTTCAGCATAGCCCTATTCCCTCTCAAAATGTAGTATCCCAATGATGTCCAGACATCGCACCGTGTCAGCAGGGCTTACTAATGTGAAGCTGCAAAGATGGAGGGTCTCTTTAGGACACTATCCTAAGCTTCAGGCATCCCATGCTTTTCTTTTTTCTCCACTTGGTGAAATACATCATTCATCAAAGTTCAGCTTTACCATATGACACAGTGATTTCACTTCTGGGTACATTTCCAAAAGAATTGAAATCAGGATCCCAAAGAGATATCTGCACTTCCATGTTCATTGCAGCATTATTGACAATAGTCAAGTAATGCAATCAACCTGTTTTCTTCCACAAATGAGTGGGTAAAGATGTGCTATATCTATGCAATAGAATATTACCTAGCCTTAAAAAAGAAAGAAATCTTGCCATTTGCAACAGCATGGATGAACCTGTGAAACATTTTGTTAAGTGAAATAAGCTATGAACAGAAGTACAAACACTGCATGATTACACTTATATGAGGAATCTATAACAGTCAAACTCTTGGATCAGGCACAGTGGCTCATACCTGTAATCCCAGCACTTTGAGAAGCCAAAATGGGAGAATAGCTTGAGCCCAGGAGTTCAAGACCAGATTGGGCAATATAGTGAGACTCTGTCTTTACAAAAAATTATTTTAAAAAATTAGCCTGGCATGGTGGCATGTGCCTGTAGTCCCAGCTCCTTGGGAGGCTGAGGTGAAAGGACTGCTTAAGCCTGGGAGGTCAAGGCTGCAGTGAGCCTTGAATGCCCCACTGCACTCCATCCTGGGCAACAGAGTGAGACCCTACCTCAAAGAAAGCAAAGCAAAACAAAGACAAAATAGTCAAACTTATAGAAATAGAGAATACAATAGTGGTTGCCAGGAGCTGGGGTGGAGGGATGGGTGGACAAAATGAATTATTCAGTGGGCATAAAGTTTCAGTTCTGCAAGATGAGTAGGTCCTAGAGATCTGTGCTACACTATGCAGTATAGTGCCTTTAGGCAACACAGTATTGTGAACTCGAAATTTGTAAAGAGGGCAGATATCATGTTACATGCCCTTGCCACAAACACAAAACTAAACAAAAGGGACACAAGGAACCTTTGGGAGTGTTGGCTATGTCTATTACTTCAATTTTGGTGATGGTATCACAGGTGTTTACATATATTCAAACTCATCCAATTTAAATTGTTCACATTAAATACATGCAGTTTTTGTATATCAATCACACTTCAATAAAGCTGTTAGAAAAGTTGCTTTCTGTGTGAAGTCCCCCTTGATCTTGCCTCCTCTTCCCCGTCATGGGGCAGACTCACTCATGCAAGCTCCTGCAGTCTGAGGTCAAGCATTTTAATAATGTTTTCTCAAATGTCACTGCAGTCCTTTGGGTGCGCATCCTTTCATTCCTCACAAGACTGTGTGGACTTTTGAGGGGAGAGTCTGAGCTTTGTTCATCTCTGAGTCTTTATCAGGGTGCCAAGCTCAGTAGACACTAATAGAAGATGCCCCCTGCATGAACAAATGAGTTCCCTAAGGCTGGAAGGCTGGGATAGAAGTAAGAATGACACAGCTGGAAGATTCTCTGTTCATGCAAACAACTGAAATGGTTTAGTATAAAGCTGCAAGAGATCAAGAAAGGAGAGTGAGGCAGAAGGGTGCAGACAATAGGGCTGTGATCACAGGTGCCACACTTTCTCCGTTCCTGCAAGTCATGAGGAGGAGAGTGAGCACAAGTCTGATGTTAATATTAGTCCTTCTGGCTGGGCATGGTGGCTCACACCTGTAATCCTAGCACTTTGGGAGGCCGAGGTGGGTGGATCACTTGAGGTCAGGAGTTTGAGACCAGCCTGGCCAACATAGTGAAATCTCATCTCTACTAAAAATACAGAAATTAGCCAGGTGTGGTGGCACACGCCTGTAATCCCAGCTACCTGGGAGGCTGAGGCAAGAGAATGGCTTCAACCCAGGAGACAGAATTTGTAGTGAGCCAATATTGCGCCACTGCACTCCAGCCTGGGCAACAAGCAAGATGCCAAAAAAAAAAAAAAAAAAAAAAAAAAGAAAAGAAAAAAAGCAGCGTTGGGGAAAGAAAGAAAGAAAAATTAGCCCTTTTACAGTGGCATAAGAAAAATAGGTGGCATTTTATTCAGACGGTGTGTGTGTGTGTTGGAACTGGGTGGGGAGGCAAGAGCAGGGGACCCTGCCTTCACCTTGGGTCAGCTATATGTTCTCTCTGACCCTTGGTTCCTCACCAACCACATGGATATTTCAAGATGCACACCATGGGGTTGTTACGGTGATTAACTGGGATGGGGTCATGAAAGCATCCAAGTACATAGCTGGTGCTTGGTCAGTGTTTGTAACCGACAGTTATACTGTATCATTCTCGAGGGAGGACAATAAGAGTTTCAATATGTCAAGTACCTACCTTGTTCCAGGCACTATACTAGTCCTGCATATGCACTATATTCAATACTTCCAACAAGTGGACAAGGACAATACCTTGCCGCTACAAAAACCAAAGCTCACATGTTAACAGAATTGTTCCAGAAGGAACAATCTGAGTGGTGGGAGTGGTAGAGAGGAGCCTGAGCTTAAATCCCGCTCTGCACAACAGGGAAACAATTCATTTTACTGCACGGTGGCTTGGCTCTCTCACCCCCTTTCACCTCTTCTGTTGGGAGAAGTCAGGAAACTGCAAAGGATACTTGTCAGCAGCTGGAGATTAGATTGAGAATTGCCTGCCACAGTCAGAAAAACCTGTGGAAGATTTGGAAGGCAGATCTGGAGTAGCAACTGTGGTCCACCTCCTGCAGCCTCTGAAGGCGAAGAGGTGGGTCTCATGGGAGTGCATTTTGAGTCCAGACACCCTGTTCCAGGGAGCCTGCAGAGCCAGAGGAGTCAGGGGCAGCCTCCTCTTCTCTGGCTCTTCTCTATAGTGCTGTCAAGAGCTCAGCAGCAGGCCCATTCCTTGTTCTATCCAGTGATTTTATGGGCACCCACTTCCTTGTATTAAACCTTTCTGTGTTCCAAATACCTGGGGCAGTTCCTCCCTCTTGCACTGGATCCTCACACACACAATCGCGGAGCAGAGGTAGACTGGAACTCTTGAGTAATGAGTTCCAAGAATACGATTATGCACATAGTCATCACATCATTTGCATATAGTTATTCTCTTTTCATCACCCTACCTCCTTTTTTTACCCTTAACATAATAGATTTTTAAAAATAGATAATAGATGTTGTCTGATTTTTCCCCACATGTTTTTTGAAGCTTAAGAGTAAATGAAGGGTTGGACTAGGATGTTGAGGAAAAGCCTCACCTAGGTGCATGTGAGTGTGCTACATCATGTCTGAGCACGTGTGGTGATGGATGTGAGCTCTAGGACCCTGAATATGAGCGCAGTTCATTGAATGGACTCTTCTAGCTCATGAAATTAATCAAATGATCTAATGATTGTGATTGCAAATGACATAAGACAGAACATGACAACTTGTGCTCCTTGGTTTGTTTCAGGCCATGAAAGGATGATGGAAAAGGTAATATTTAAAGACGTTAAAGTTGAACTTATAGAATAATTTATATTTATGAATATGGTCTATCCCCGGACACCATATGAATGCATGATAATGTTACAGAACCACGGCAGCACGAGTGTATCGATGTGTGGGTCTCCTCCCCTCCCCACTGCAACTCTGACCACAGTAGAGCATCGAAGGATTGTCTGCTTCCTTTATTTTCCTCCCTGGAACTTCAAAGCAAGAAAGCACCATCGTGACTGGGAACATTCTCCCCATAAAAGCAGCCAGGCAGAATAAGAACTAAACTCTCAGGGAATCTGTACCTTGAGTGACCTAGGAAAACTGATAACTTTAGACAAAGAGAAAGGTGAGGTTCAGATGTCTTGTGGCAGAAGAGAAATGAAGAGGTAGACAAGAGGCCAAGATGGCTGTGCCCCGTTGGTATAGATAAGCGATATGTTGTGCCTGGGTTGGGGGCAATTTGTAAGGAGTATAAGAGAGTCCCTGATACTTATGGGTTTAGATAATAAAAGAAGAAAAGAAAATTAGTAAGAATTATGCTAATCTATTCATGGAAACAGGCATGAATCAATGAATCATTATTTGGGCTTTTTTTTTTTTTTTTTTTTAAAACAAAACAAAATAAAAAAACTGTAATGTTTCCAGTCTGGACATCATGAGGTTTTATAAGGTTTACAGACAAAAGTAACTTTCTTATAAGAATTTTTCCAAGGGGGTATTAAAAAAGATTTTTTTTTTTTGATTAGAAAAGAGGAAGAAAAGAAAAAAAGAAGAGAAGGAAGACATTCCCACAACATAGATTTCCTGAACACCTGTTCTGTTCTAGGCCTGGCTCTAGATCCTGGAAAAAGAGATGAGTAATATAATAGTTCTTGCTCTCAAGCAGCACACAGACAACAGAGAGACGAATGTGTTTGTATAAGAAACTGCTAGCCATAAGTGTTCTAAAATAAGTGTTAGCAAAGTGCTTAAGGATTCTGAAGATCATAGCATTCTCTCCCATTATACACACAGTTGAGTAAGATGTCTTTACAGAGATGCTAAGGGGGAGTGGCCAAGTGAATCCCCACCTTAATATTTAGGGAGTAACAGGATGCTCAGAGTTTCGCTCTTGTTGCCCGGGCTGAAGTGCAGTGGCGTGATCTCAGCTCACCACAACCTCTGCTTCCTTGCTTCAAGCAATTCTCCTACCTCAGCCTCCTAAGTAGCCGGGATTACAGACATACGCCACTGTGCCCAGCTAATTTTGCATTTTTTTTTTTTTTTTTTTTTAGTAGAGGGTTTCTCCATGTTGGTCAGGCTGGTCTCTTAACTCCCGACTTCCAGTGATCCACCCGCCTCAGCCTCCCAAAGTGCTGGGATTACAGGCGTGAGCCACCGTGTGCAGCCTGAAGTGCAATATTAATGATAATAATAGGCACATAAAAACAACAAACATTCATTGATGGTTGTTTTGCAGACATTGTACTGAACACTGAAAAAACATTACCTCACTTCTTCCTCACATGGACTCTATGTGCCTTTGAGACAGTCACTGGGATTCTCCTTTTATGGAAGAAGAAACCAAGCTTTCATCAGGGTATGTGATTGACTTACACGTCATGCATCTGCCAAGTTCTCAGGCTGGGACAGAGTTATTGATGCCAGAGCTCACGTCCTGAGGCTCCATGCCTGTGGGAAGCAGGAGGAGGGATGCCTGGGAAGGAAGGCTAGGCCCGGGCAGAACTGAGGCATTTTGACTTCATTTGTATTATTAGATAATGAAGAGAAGAGTCTGGGGTCACTGCGCAGGCTGCACTGAGAAGGAAAGAGACTGGAAGCAGGAGCCCGCTGGAAATCACCAAAGTTGTTGGTGTGGGTCAACAGGGTGGTTTCAATGGGATCAGAAATGGTGAGTGCTACATTGTCATTCATTTTAGGCAGTGTTGTATGTTGTGCGTGTGTGTGTGCTTGTGCATGTGAATGCGTATATGTAAACAGGTTATACAAATTAAACCAATGAACTATAGCCAAGGGGCACTTAGCTAACCATTTAATAGACACTGACTAGGGATATGAAGTCAACAAAGGCCTGTATTATTGGGGAGGCCATCACAACAAGCCCTTCTGTGGTGCTCAAACTCCCATGATACTCAGACGGTTTGTTCAATTACATAGTGGTTATTATGAGAAGGCAGATGACTTTCCATTGGTGAAATTAATAGTGTTTAAGTTATACAGAGTCATGTCAAAAATGCATAAAGCTCTTTAAAATCATTAAGAACCTAGCCCAAGAGAAAAATGGTCAAAAGGCACAAACACATTTCATAGTCAATAAATACTTGATTTGTATATGATCACAGTAATGCCAATTAAGGTGACACTGAGATGTTATTTCATACCATACACTTGGCAATAATTTAAAAATGGACTATACGAAGTGTTAGAGAAATGTGTATCACAAAACAGCTCTTTTACTTTGCTGGAAAGACAATTCATTTTTGTAACCATGATGGAGGACAATTTGACATTTTCTCCTAAACCTTTATTTACCCTATTGGCCCAGGAATTCCACAACTCAATTTATACTCAAGAAAAACTTTCATATATGTGTAACGAAAGACTTGTACAAGAATGTTTGTAGCAGTATCAACAGAGAAAAAACAACTGAGAGTAACCTAAATGTGTCCATTAACCAGAAACTGAATGAATACACAGATATGAAATAGAGCAAACTACAGCCACATGCAACAATGTGAAGAAATATTAATAACTTACTGTAAGTAAAAACAGTAAGTCCCGAAGAGCACATTCAACATATCTTTAAGTTAAAAATAATTGAAACTAAAATATGCATATTAGGTATATATATTTATGGGGTAGATGACATTTGATACAGGCATAATATATACACCCATAAATATATACACCTATGTACTCACAAAAATTAAAAGTTAAAAGAAGATATTTCAATAATCTCAAAGAATCTCCTTTATGACACATATTATTTACAAAGAAAAAAAGTAACTTTAAAGGGGAGAAACAGGGCAGATACCACGTCAGCCAAGTGATTGAGGTCAACAGCACCTGTGGTATGACGTTCAGATATCTTGAACTGCTTGATGTGATACACCTAAATGATTATATGCTACTTGCATGATATTCTTGCTATATATATATTTTTTTTCTCAAAATCGGACCAAGCTATATCAAAGTATATTTTATAAAATGACTTGATGAGTACTCTTTAAAAAGCCATACTCGTGAGATACAAGGGAAGACTGAGGAACTGTCTTGGAGGATTTTAGAGGAGGCTAGGAGACATGAAAATTGAATGCACAGTAAAAAACTCAGATTAGATCTAGGAACAGAAAAAATATTTAGGAAAACCAGGAAAAATCAGAACAAAGTGTGTAGTAGAGCTCACACAATGGCACTGGTGAAAAATTCTTAGTTCTGTTCATTTATTATGTGTTTAGGGTGAAAATATTAGGGAAAACTGATTGAAAGGTGTATGGGAACTCTGTGTGACTTTTGTAACTTTTATATAACACTAAAATTATTACAAAATACAAAATTCTAAACAGTTAAAAATATGCACATACATGCTCTTTTTGGGAACACATACAGATACAATAGGTGAATGTGAACAGGAAGCAAAGGAACATTGATTCCAGAGTTCTAGTTATTCCAGGTGAAGTTTGTTTTGGACTGGAAGCACCACTGATGTGACTTACTTTCGAGGTATTAGTCTTTTTGTTTTTCAGCCAGTGGTTGCATCAGTCCTTAATACATCATTAAAATACTTCCTAAATAAAACTGATGAAGAAACATATGTGGATTGGCTTGGAATATTATGCAGTCAATCCTGCCCTTGTGTGAACAAGAGAGAAAAATCCAGTGAGCCCTAATTGCCAGCATCCTTTGGAATAGGCTCCTCGGCTTAGTGTTCCAAGCCTGACTGTTTTTAGCTGATTCTGGACGGATTTTTGTCACCTGACTTGAACTAGAATGTCAGCTGAATGGTGCTGCTAGAATATTGTCACATCAGCATCGAGGGAATATTTCACACAAAACAGAGTGTTGGAAAGGATGAGAGCTGGGCGTCATGACTCCAACACAACAGGTTGTTGGATGCCATTTGTGCCTACTTACTAATAAGTACGTATGTGTCAGAATTCAGTCTGAGGCTTATTTTCGTTATGACGTGCCATCTGAGGTTGTGAGAGAAAAACCTTAGAGCTTTCACTAACTCCAACCATTGGAGGCTCAGATGTCACCAAAAAGTACGGCGTAGCTGTGGATGCGATGAATTTGGCTTTGGGAAATTTGCGACAATGGTTTTTTTTTTTTTTTTTAATAGAAGAGTTAATATATGCAGACTAAAAAATAGACTGGATGAGAGAAGTAGCCATGGGAAATATTTTGGAAATTATACTGAAGTGTGGGTCTCATATAGAATGACAGCTTCACTGATCAAAGAAAGAAATCTGTTGAAAGCACCAGTTTAAAGAGAGCAGTGAAGAGTAGGCTTTTCTATTTGCTGAGTGTATTTGCTGGGCAGAATTGAGTTAAAGCACATCGGTACCTGGAACTTCAGGGTTAACGTGGTGGTGAGAAACGTTGTGGAAAACACCATTTTTAAAAAAGTCAATCCCATAGAGGTGATAGATGAAGCTTTAGGAGTAGTGTGAACTCCAAAAAGAGAACAAAGAGAAAGAAAAGGCCAGTGTGGGAGCATGGGAGCACCTTAGGACAAGGCTAGGCAATGCAAAGGAAGGGGGTACGGAGCAGCAGTGCCATAGGGAGTTAGAGGAGATCTGTGATGCTAAACTATTTCAGAAGGAGAAGAAAGAAACAAACAGAACATAACAGCAGCAAGGGAGGCTCAGGAGCAGTGGCTGACTGTGTGAGTGTTCCAGAGACTTGCCAGCGAAGAACTCAAGACAGGGACAGCCGGGTGGGGAATGGTGACCAGCCCTGAAGTGCACCATGGCACTAGACTAATGGACAAGTTCGAGTCCAGTGCAAAATGAAAACACAGGGACGCTTGTTCTAACGTTCATAAGACTTTTTAGATGGTGACAGCCAAGTGAGTATTAAACTAAGCACAGGACCCTCCTAGGTATAGAGCCTTGTATGACTGTAGAGCTCCTGTGGCTACCAAGCTGGCCCTACACAGATGACAGCCAGCCAGGATACTGCTAAATTCCAGGGTTCTGAGAAAGGATATTAGTAAATGGGCTGTGAAAGGAGAGAATCAGGATGGCAGATAGAGGAGCATCTGCGCCGGTAAAAATTCTTTCTTAACCTGGAGTGGCGGCTCATACCTGTAATCCCAGCACTTTGGGAGGCTGAGGGGGGTGGATCACAAGGTCAGGAGATGGAGACCATCCTGGCTAACATGGTGAAACCCCATCTCTACTAAAAATATGAAAAAAAAATTAGCCAGGCATGGTGGTGCGGATACCTGTAGTCCCAGCTACTTGGGAGGCTGAGGCAGGAGAATGGTGTAAGCCCAGGAGGCAGAGTTTGCAGTGAGCTGAGATCGCACCACTGCACTCCAGCCTGGGCAACAGAGTGGGACTCCATCTCGAAAAAAAAAAAAAAAAATTCTTTCTTTTTTGAGATGGGGCTTTTGGAGAATGGTTTTGTTGTTGTGATTGTTTGTTTGTTTTCAGGAAATAAGTTAGGCAAGATACAAAGACTGAAAATGCTGGAGAAAGAGCCTGATATGGTTTGGCTGTGTTCTCACTCAAATCTCATCTTGAATTATAGTTTCCACAATTTCCACGTGTTGTGGGAGGGACCTGGTGGGAGGTAACTGAATCATGGGGGTGGGTCTTTCCCATGCTGTTCTCATGATAGTGAATAAGTCTCATGAGATCGGATGGTTTTATAAAGGGGTTTCCCCGCACAAGCTCTCTCCTCTTGTCTGCCACCATGTGTGATGTGCCTTTCACCTTCTGCCGTGATTGTAAGGTCTCCCCAGTCATGTGGAACTTTCAGTCAATTAAACCTCTTTTTCCTTATAAATTCTCAGTCCCAGATATGTCTTTAGCAGCAGCATGAAAACGAAGTAATACAGAGCTATAGTCCATTCAAATCCAGAACTAGCCTGCAAACCTAGGTAGTTTCATTTCAGGAAAGTTGCCTGATGTCTCCGGACAGGGCAAGAGGTGTAGACATGCTTTGGTCTGGGAAGCCCAGGGAATGTGCACCAGGCCCACACCATTGTGAAAGACAGTAAACCTGAATGTCTGTGTTCAAGTTTACCAAATCCTGGACACCAACAATCAGAAAACATATCTTTAAATTACAAGGAAGCAAGTTTAATGAAACTGAAAGGAAGGAGCTCTTCACACAGTGGTTAGAAATCAGCCACTGGCTGGGGCAATCAGATGTTGGGTAACAATTACTCTGCTCTTTTAAACTGCCTTGGTTTTATTTTATGTTTTTCTAAATTCATAGTATATTTTACTGTTTAGGTTACGAAAGCTGATTGTGGAAGTAGGCCAAGTGTATTAGATAAACTGATGTGTGTGACTGATACGCATTGGGTTGTATGTGAACTTGGGAAGCATGCTCTATTTGCTGAAGTTCACACCCAAGTCCCCCTACAGCGGGACTCCTGAGTCCAATATCAGAGAGGCAACATGGAAAACATGGGAGAAGAATTGATTCATTCATCAACTAGGATTTAGACAGACAGATCCAAAATCTGAATTTCTACTTTACCTCTAATAGCAGGATCGCTTGGAACAAACTCCCTTTGCCTTTATCTGCTCATCCTTTTCTTTTTTCTGAGGGAGGATCTCACTGTGTTGCCCAGGCCGGAGTGCAGTGGCACCGGCACAGCTCATTGCCGCCTCAGCCTCCTGGGCTCGAGCATTTCTCTTGCCTCAGCTTCCTGAGTAGCTGGGACTACAGGCACGTGCCACAACACTCAGCTAATTTTTTATATTTTTTGTAGCGATGGGGTCTCACCATTTTGCCCAGGCTGGCATCAAACTCCTGGGCTCAAGAGATCCTTGTGTCTCAGCCTCCCAAAGTGCTGGGATTACAGGTGTGAGCCACCGTGCTGGGACTTCAGCTCACCTTTAAAATGGGGTTATGATAACAATTCTTTATGAATAGAGTGAAGATGGAAAGATTTCACAAAGCTGAATGTCACTGGGCACACTGAAGGAACTCAACAGAGTTTGTTCTCCCTCTTTCATTACATATTACGGAGAGAGAAAGGCCTAAGAAGCAGATGTGGAGACGTGGAGGAATATAAGAAACAAACACACACACAGACCAGGAGAGAGACTCAAGCAAAAGACAGACAAACTGTGTTGAAAGGACACATTCCACACCCGAGCCAGGGATTTCTCTGTCAGTGCTCTCTTCTTCCTTGTCCTTTTGTTTTCTTTGAAATGAAGTCCCACTCTGTTACCCAGGCTGGAGTGCAGTGGTCACAATCTTGGCTCACTGCAACCTCTGCCTCCTGGGTTCAAGTGATTCCCTTGCCTCAGCCTCCTGAGTAGCTGGGATTACAGGCATGTGCCACCAGGCCGGCTAATTTTTGTATTTTTAGTAGAGATTGGGTTTTTCCATGTTGGCCAGGCTGGGGTCTCGAACTCCTGACCTCAGGTGATCCACCCACCTCAGCCTCCCAAAGTGCTGGGATTACAGGCGTGAGCCATCTCACCCTGCCTCATCTTCCTTTTCTTACAGAACAACTATAGTTATGCTTGTAACACATGCTTTAAAGCCTTGGAATCCTCCGATGCGTATTCTAGCGGACTGGTAGAAAGTGAACCAGAGACAAAGTTACACTTCGGTCATAGAAAATGTGTGGTTACTTGAGTCTGTCAGAAAACATGATGCCAGCCTTCCACAATAGAGATAAGCAACTCCAATTTTATCATTATGATGGACATTGAGATTGGTTATAGTTTTACAATTACCCTTTATTGAACCTGAAATTTGTAAATGTTTATTACAGAAAATTTGGAAAATACATTTAGCTAATAAGAATAGAATGAAATCTCATTTCCCTAATTTAATCACTTTAAATATTTTGATGTATTTCCTCCCATCTATTGTACTTTCATATGTACACAGTTGAGATTATATTGTGTCATTCACCCAGTTTTACTCATTAATATTATATAGTAAACATTCCTCCAAATCATTATAAACTTTTAGACAACAAAAATATTATGGCTGTAGGCTATTCCACTGAATGTATCTGCCATAAATTATTTCACCATTTTCCTACAGTTGGACGTTTGAGGACATTCCATTTTTATTTTATGACAATAGTAAACATTATGACAAATATCTTGCTGGATAAAAGTTATTTTATTGATGCTTTTTGAGTTTTCTTTTCTTCATAATTATTTGTACAATCGTAATTACCGGGTCAAAGGAGATTACTATTTTGAGACTTGCTCTTTTATTCTGGGTGTGGTTGTCCAATTAAAGTCATTTTCTAACGCATGGCACCACTGCACGCTCTCAGGAGCAGTATATGAGCTGTACATATATCTTCTAGAACGAAGTGTTGTTTGATGTATGTGAACCTTTCTGTGCCAAGGCTGAATCTTAGCAAACAATGGCTATTTTTTTCCTGCTCAGTCTGGGATTTCATGACTTCTGGATGGTCAAGAAGATTTACAAATATTTTTTGCAAGTGACAGCTTTGAAGCACTGAGACAGGCGGAGGTTTCAGGTAAGGGTTACGGGAACGTACAGGACTTCTTGGGAAATGTCCACGGCTTTAGGCAGATTTTAATTGGAACACAATTCCTTTTTCTGCTGCGATAAGTATTGTACGTTTCTTTTTGTCTGGCAGCAACTTCCATAGTACCATCAGATAATCTCTACTATCTACTAATTTAATCTGTCACACTCTGTGCCACCATACGTTGCTGCTTATATTTAGAATCAGCTCTCTCCAAATCCCAGGCATATTTCAAGCCCTACTAAGCCAGAGAATGTGTGTTAAGACCCTGTTGTTATATAAAACACATACACACATACATTTTAAGAACCCACCCTGAAAAATATGGCCTTTGCTTAAAAAAATAGGAAAAGAAGACAGTTTACACTGCTGTGTAGCAAAGACCATATTTTCTCGTATTTAGGAACAAAGACATGTCAGGCTTTATTGAGCACATCACTAACTATATAACTAGCGTTAAACACTCTATTTGCAACTGTTGCTGTGTATTTTGTGTGTGATTATCACCCCTAGATCTGCATCCTATAAAAAGATATTTCTGTTTGCTTAATTATAAAGCTCTTTATGAACAGGCTCATCTGTAAATAGCTTGGTGCAGCTGAAATAGAAATATAATTATAATGAAGGCAGATGTTTGTGAGATACTGGCTCATGAAACTTGTTCAGAATCTACAAAGGAGAAGCGTTGTGAGCGTGTGTTTACTGGTGGGCCAAAGCTGGGAGCAAGGAGTGTTTGCCTCCATCCTTATTTTAGAGTCCTCTATGTCCTCTCCACCTTTGCCTTCCTAGTTCTCTGTAATTTGGAATAGGCGTGGCTTACCTCATCTCATTACCAAGCTGTGGGGGAAACTGATCTATAGAAGAGACTGAGACAAGGCCAAAAAAATGAAAAATAAAAAAAATAAATAAAATACAATCACTAAGTTGAGTTTAAGGGGAGGAAGCAGAGTTTATGACCATGATTCCATCGTTTCTATAACGTGGGTCAAATTTTAATGGCTTGGGATTTGGAGTGAAAGGTTTTGGTGTGATCAAGAGGATGTTTCTTCAAGTGATTATAATTTCCTCTCTCTAAATGCAAATTTTCTAGAAGACATACACAAGAAAGGCCTAATGTGTAGAAAGGAGAAGGTTAAAAAAATGCTGATGTAACAGCTTTTTTTTTTTCTTCCCATTTTGGAAAGTGGATATACTGATAAATGACTCTGGTGAACATAGGATAATATTGTAGTTTGTATGAGGTTTTAAAATTAAAAAACCAAAAATTTGATCAAAGCATTATTTTCATTCTGATAATCAGTTGTTGGATTTAAACCTCTTTGAATCAAATTACATTCTTCCTGAATTCCTTCGTAAGAGGCTAGAGTTTTAAAGTCACTATATTTATTTGTCTAAGCTTTCTGAGTTATTATTGTGTTTGGGTCTTTTTAGCACTTTGAAAATGTTAGTGCTTAATTTTTAAGATTCTAATAATTGAATGAATTAAAAAGCAAGTTAATCTCCCTAAGATAATCCGCCTATGGGCACATTCTTTGTGGTCACACTTCCAAGCTATTTACAGCTAGGTGTTGGTATTTCAGAATTTGCGTAGGGAGATTAGCAGGCATTAATAACTATGACTTTCAAATGTAAATACATGTGAATTGTTTTCTGTGTCTACCTCATGTATTGAAATATATGTGTCCCTGAGATACCGAATATGAATTGTAACTTTAAAAGTCCGCTTCATTACATTTTAACTATTAGATAAGATTTGGAGTCTTATGGAGGATCATGAATTCTTTTATAAAGTGGCTAATTTATCTGATTTCTTCATTTCTATCCACATCTTTATAGGCAATTAAGTAGACATAATAGATATTACATCTGTATAAATCTACGTATTTATATATCTCATATATAACTATTTTCATTGTATATGTTTGTGTGTGTATATATTATATTTATCTTGTACCTTTATGTTTCTCACATAAGCACAGATCATCCTCCAAAATTATGTTGCCACATGTACTGGCAATCGGAAATCAGTAATTATGAATGTAAATATATATTATAAAAATAGTATTCCTCAATTATCTACCATCTTAAGGGAATAGTCTCAATAAGTGAATTTGTTATGTATGTATTCCCTCAAATGACTCTGCTTTCCAAATTGTCAATGTTTGAGTGGAAACAGTGCCACCGTGGCCTGCTGGGAGCTGTGAGTGCCCTACATCTCTCAGGTGTCACTTGGTAGGAAGTTCAAGGTGAAACAGCAGCCAGAAATTGCCGTCAGAATTTTGCTGGTACAGCAAAAGATGGTAAAAACAATTATGCATTGGGCCAGATGCAGTGGCTTATGCCTGTAATTCCAGCACTTTGAAAGGCCCAGGCTGGCGGATCACCTGAAGTCAGGAGTTCAAGACCGGCCTGGTCAACGTGTTAAAACCCTATCTCTACTAAAAATACAAAAATTAGCCGGGCTTGGTGGTATATGCCCTAATCTCAGCTACTCGGGAGGCTGAGGAAGGAGAATTGCTTGAACCTGGGAGGCAGAGGTTGCACTGAGCCAAGATTGTACCACTGCACTCTGGCCTGGACGTCACAGTGAGACTCTCTCTCAAACAAACAAACAAACAAACAAAAAAACCCAAAAACCAATTATGTATTAAGTGCCCGCTATATGCCAAGCTCTAGTTCAAATGCTTTACATATATAATGTATATACAAAGTAGGTTACTATTCCTGGTGTTCAGCTGAGGAATTGAGACTGAGAGATACTAAGCATTGTCTAGGTTTGCAATGATAGACAATGCTGTGGGGTGCATTCCTGTACATATTAAACTTAGCTTCTCTATCTGATTAACAATGTTCCTTTGAATTCTAAGTCTTCTTAAAGATTCTTGGTATATACTTCCAGATTTGCCTCCTGAAGGAAAATATATGTGCGCTCTTTTCAATGTATTCTTGCTAGCATTGAAAGCTGTCATCCACAAATCCTTAGTGCATGGATAGGTAAAATATGCTCTCTTGAGGCTGAACCTCATTTCAAATGTGTTAACCACTCATATTAGTTCTGTGAATTTTCTGTTTAGTCATTTTCATATTTTAAGAGCATTTTGAGTGTTGCTGAGTTTCATTTTTGGTGAACAGGTGCTCTTTATATATTAAGAATCTTGACCTTATATCATGCTTGCTGTGAATGTTCCCAGTTTTTTTGCCTTATTTTTTTGCTATATAATGTGGCTATTATATTATGTTTCATCATTCAAGTTTACCGATTTTTTTCTTTTATTTTTTATTGTTTAAATGTTTAGGAAGTCCTTTCTAGAAGGATTGAGTTGAGATTCACACATATTTTCCTTTTTGTGTTTTATTTTTAAAATATTTAACTCTCTGATACATATAGAACTTATCTTTGGTGTAAAGTGTAAGGCAAAGTTCTACCTTTACTTTAGTTAATATTGAAATGTTTTAAACACCAGTCACACTGAATCATCTTTACCTTTTGGTTTGTGGTGTATTCTGTATTGAAAATATCATGCACATTTCCGTAAGTGGTGTGGAGGGGTATGTGTCTTCCATAACTCTTATCTTCTATAACTATCTTTTCTATTTACTTATCTGTCAATTCGTCTTACACAAATACCACAGTGTCTTTTCCTTAATTTTGTTTTAAAACAAGTTTTATTACTTAGGTAACCTTCCTGGCATTATTGTCTTAAGAAGATTTAAGGTTAGGGCCAGGCACAGTGGCTTACACCCATCATCCCAGTGCTTTGGGAGGCCGAGGGAGGAGAGTCACTTGAGGCAACGCGTCTAAGATGAGCTTGAGCAATGTAGCAAGACCCAATCTCTCGGAGAATAAAAATAAAAGAAATTAGGCAGACAGGGTTGTCTGCGCCTATAGTTCTAACTGCTCGGGAGGCTGAGGCAAGAAGATCTCTTGAGCCTGGGAGTTCAAGGCCGCAGCAGTGAGCTATGATTGTGCCACTGAGCTCCAGCCTGGGCAACAGAGTGAGACCCTGTCACTAAACAACAAGAATATTTAAAAGCTTAATTTTTAAATATATTCCTCATTATGAATTTAGAATTGGTTGTAAAGATACAAAAATTGTCCATTAGAATTTTGATTAGAATTTAGTTAATAATTAATTAGAAAAGTAATTTTACTGACATTTTCAGTGAAATGTTGCTGAAGTGAACTAATTTGCAGAGAGCTGGCAGCAGCTTGGGGAAATTGAATATATTTTGTGTTAATTTATGACAAATGGCTGTGTCTCAGAAGAAAAATGGTGACTTCACCACCCATCCACTCTCCCCTTGGGCTTGGTGCTTGGATTTTCTAAAAGCTGTTTCACCATGCTTAGAAGCTTTAAAAAAACAAAAACAAAAACAAAACTACGCTTCCTAGTTCAGGACTACTGGAGGTAGTGGAGGTAGCTGGGCATCTGAGTCTTAAATAAGAATGCATATTCTCCTGTCTTCTTCTTATGCGTCTCCGCTTCCTTCTTCCTAATAATTGGTTTTACTGTAGCCTGTCAGGGTGTTAGGTCATCACCAATGCGGCTGTTCTGATGTTCTCTAACCCTTCACTCCTTGGGATTGCAAAGTTTGAATGGGTTCTGTCTAGAGGCAGAGAAAAGGGTCCCCTCCCACCTCTGAACACTCATTTGTCACCTGGGGTCCAGACAGCTGTGCTTTACATGGATCCTCCCAAAACTCTCTAGGGCGGAGAGATTCTGCAACTCCTCGGAAGCAGGAACTTCTCACACTCTTGAAGATTATTGTGGTCCCCATAGGACTTTTTTTTTTCTTACTTGGGTGGCATATACTGATATTGATTGTGTTAGAAATTAAAAGAGAAGTTTTTTGCACAAGGATGACATGCAAATTCGTGAAGCATTCCATATTTTTTTCCCTTTTTTTTTTAAAGAGACATTTTTAGAGCTGAAGAATGCACCCCTTTTACATACTCTGTCAGAACAGTGATGCCATCAGGTTCCTGTAGGCTCTGGGAAACTCCACTGAGAGAATGACAATGAAAATAGGGAAAGCATGTCTTAGTGTCACTATGAAAAAAGTTTTCAATCCTCAGACCCCTTGCAAAGGTCTCTGGTGTCCCAAGGCCTCGGACTCGCCTTGGATAGCTAGTGCCCTGGAGGAGCCTGGTCACTTTTGCCTCTGGTTTCTCTCTGTCTAGATATTTAAAATCAATCTAAGGGATGAGGAGTGGGGAAGTGCTTTTTCATCTCTTTCTCTAATTTATTTTCTCCCAGTTTTAAAATAAAAGCTCTTGTGTTTGTCGAGCAACACAAAGAGAGGTTTGGTGTGTGCTGGCAGAGGGAGAAGGGCGCTGGGGATGTGGACGCTGCCCTCTCACTCACAGCAGGCCCCACACAACCCTGGCCTGGAGGAAACTCAGCCTGGCAAGCTTAAGCCTAAGCGGGCGCCAGCAGAGCCACCCAGGTGTCGCTGCCGAAGGGAGCCCAGGAAAGGATGGGAGCAGAGAGAAGGAAGCCCTGAGCCAGTCTCAGAAAGTGCTCAGGGAAAATCTTCTGGAGACGGCCACACTTCAACTGAGTTCTGGAGATGCGGTGAGTGTTTTCCAGGAAACACGTCTGTTTGTAGAGGGGGAGGGCTATCTGGAGCGCTGGGACACACAAAGTCAGGAACGTGAAGGGAATCAAACATTGTGAGACCTCAGATGTTCATTTCAGCTAGAGTGCAGGCAGGGAGTGGGAGAGGAGGGAGGGGCAGGCAGAGAAACCAGGCTCGGCCTCTAAGGGAGCTCACAGGGCCAGGAGCACGTGCTCCTGCAGGTGGGAGCACAGGCAGATAGCAGCCAGGACAGGTTGGTGCTGTGTGCCAGCCTCTCATTTTTTAATATTTGGACTCTCCCTGCCCAGACTGATCATAAGTTTTCTTGAAGAATAATACTGAGTCTTTGAACCTCTTTAAGTGCTTGGGAACAGTGCTGAGTAGGTAATGGCTTGATAGATAGGGCTCCTTCAGGTTCATTGTATTTTGGGTTCCTGGTTCGTTTGCTAGGGCTGCAAAGTACCCAGACGGGGTGACTGAAACAACGGAAACGTATTGGCCCAGTTTCGGAGACTGGGAGTTCCAGCTCAAGGTGTGGGCAGGGTGGGGCAGGTAGCAGCTGAGGGTCTGCTCCAGGCCTCTCTCTGTGGCTTGTCTTCTCCCAGGGTCTTCACAGCATTTTCTCTCTGCAGGTCCACATTTCTTCTTCCTCTTCCTCCTCCTCCTCTTCCTCCTTCTCCTCCTCCTCTTCTCTTCTTCTTTCTTCCCCTCTTCCTCCTTCTTCTTCTTCTTCCTCTTCTTCTCTTCTTTCTTCTTCTTCTCACCCTCCTCCTCCTCCTCCATCTTCTTCCTCCTCTTCTTTTTATTTATTTTTTTCTGAGGGAGTCTTGCTCTGTAGCTCAGTCTGGAGTGCAGTGGTGCGATCTTGGCTCACTGCAGCCTCTTCCTCTCAGGTCCCAGTTCCAGCAATTCTCCTGCCTCAACCTCCCAACTAGCTGGGATTACAGGAATGTGCCACCATGCCCAGCTAATTTTTGTATTTTTAGTAGAGATAGGGTTTCACCATGTTGGCCAGGCTGGTCTTGAACTCCTGACCTCATGAACCGCCTACCTCGGGCCTCCAAAGTGCTGGGAATACAGGCGTGAGCCACCGCACTCAGCCATTTCTTCTCCTTATGGGGACACCAGTTATATTGGATTAGGGCCCACCCCAATGGTCTCATTTTACCTTAATTACCTCTATATAGACCCTGTCTCTTCATATGGTCATGTTCTAAGGTAAGGGGACTTAGGTCTTCAACATAGGAATTTTGGGGGGTGGGGCAGAGTCTGGCAGCTCAGCACAACAGTGTCCTACCAGTTTGCTGTCGTCACTGATGGAAATTCAGTTTAATTTTTATAAGCTTGCTACTCTTGATTTTTAAGGCTTCAGTTGGGTGGCTTTTTTCTACTCTCATTCTATATGACTTTTTGACTTGAGTTTGTATTAGTTACTACATCTCTTTTATTTTCAAATAATAGGTTCCAGTTGAGCCTTAGTTCTGGAGTTGCCTTACATATTCCCCTCATTTGCAAATAAGTGAGTTCAATGCAATTTACTCTGATTTTTATTTATGGGCAGAATGTGACCTTATCGGTTTAACTGTGAGAAAAACGCCAGAGCCAATGTGGCATGGCAGATAGACTGCAGGGTCTGTGGTGAGAGTCTTGGCCTGGCATCGGGCTTGCGCTAGTTCCCACTGGGATGTCCCATCCCGCTTCTATGGCTCTCAGGTATTTTTTTTTTTTTTTTTTTTGCAAAATGTGGATAATATTCATGAAGCACTTGAGAAATTAAAACAGATTAATACCAATTACTGTAAGTGAAAACTAAAAAAGCACTACACATTATTTTTTATTTTTTTGAGACTGAGTTTCACTCTATCATCCAGGCTGGAGTGCAATGGCACGATCTTGGCTCACTGTAACCTCTGCCTCCTGGGTTCAAGCGATTCCCCTGCCTCAGTCTCCCCAGTAGCTGGGACTACAGGTATGCACCGCCACACCCAGCTAAATTTTTTTTTGTATTTTCAGTAGAGACAGGATTTCACCATGTTGGCCAGGATGGTCTTGATCTGTTGACTTCGTGATCTGCCCGCCTTGGCCTCCCAAAGTGCTGGGATTACAGACATGAGCCACTGTGCCCAACCCACATTTTTAAGTTGTTGTAATTATTACATTATTTTTTCTGAATGAATCCTTCCATATATTTGTTTTTCTGTTGTTGTTTTTTCTTTTAGAGATAGGGTCTCACTCTGTTGCCCAGGCTGGAGTGCCACGGTATAATCATAGCTCACTGCAGCCTTGAACCCCTGGACTCCAGCCATCCTCCTGCCCCAGCCTCCCTCGTAGCTGGGGCTTAGGTGTGTGCCACCCTGCCTGTTATTTTTTTGTAGAAATGAGATCTCATTGTGTTGGCCAGCCTGGCCTCAAACTCCTGACCTTAAGCAATACTTTCACCTCAGCCTCCCAAAGTGCTGGGGTTATAGATGTGAACTGCTGCACCCAGCCCAAATGTTTGTTTTAACAGAAGCAGGATTATAGACACCTTAGCCTCACTAGAAACTGGCCCAGTCTTATTAGAGTTAACTACCTAACCAAAGACAAAGGTAGGATGGTATGAAAATATTGATTGCGTTTCTAATTTTGCTGTTATTTATTTATATTTTTTTGAGGGGGATGTGGTGGTGGTATCAGGGGAAATGTATCCATGAGGAAATAGAAGTATTTATGAAATAGCGGCAGAAGAGGGAAGATTAATTTGGGTCCTTCTGTTTATAGGCAAATTGAACACCAGCATTTGCCTCAGACTCCTCCAAGAATTCCATTAACACATCAGCAAAAACAACTTTTAAGACATTAACCCATAAAATAAAGACAGTAAGAGTTCAAACTCTAAGTTCCACAGCAAGAACTTTGGAAGTGTAGAAAGCAGAAAAACAGCTAGTTGCTGACTTAGCAGCCAGAAAAGTCATGTCTAAATCACCTGTGAACAAAAGATTTTACAATTTTACAAAGCTCTCAAGAATTGGCTAATCCAATGCCTCCAAAAGTTGGAGTACAGAGAGGGCTGGAAGCTGAAGGGGTCTCCAAAAGGCTGTCTGAGAGGTATCAAAGCCCTCATTTCCACTACCCTGCAAGGCAGGGAAACCCCTCATCAACCTCAAGAGGAGACTGGAATTTTATTTTCTGAAGAGATAAAGACAGAGTTTCTGAATTGAAGGACATGAGTCAAAATAGATCATGAGGAGACCACACAGAAAACAGGAAATAAAGGCAATTTTATGTGCTGCATATTGAGACTGCCCCAGCCTCTTCACCTGCAGAGGGCAGGTAGACAGATCTGTAGCTCTCAGGTAGATTCAAGGACTATTCTCTGGGAAATCTGATCAGCCCAAGAGAAGACACCTGATATGGTTTGGCTGTGTCCCCACACAAATCTCATCTCGAATTGTAGCTCCCATAATTCCTGAGTGTTGTGGGAGGGACCCAGTGGGAGAGAGTTGAATCATGGGGGCAGTTTCCCCTATACTGTTCTCATGGTAATGACTAAGTCTCACGAGATCTGATGATTTTATAAGAGGAAACCCCTTCTGCATTCCACTCATCTCTCATTCTCTCTCATCTGTCGCCGTGTAAGACATGCCTTTCACCTTCTGCCATGATCGTGAGGCCTCCCTACCTACAAGGAACTGTAAGTCCATTAAACCTTTTTTCTTTTCTAAATTACCCAATCTCGGGTATGTCTTTATCAGCAGCATGAAAATGGACTAATACAACACCAAAAGCCACTGATATGAAGATAATTCCTCCAAAATGATCCAGTCATTCACTTTATCACCAAACCCACAGTTGGCAATTACCATACACAGCAAAGCTTCCAAAAATCTTTTAGTGTCCTGCTATTAAATATGAGCAGCTACAAAAGTCCACCAGTTAACTTAGGAAAGCCTCTACCATAAAAGCAAGAGACAAAACAAAACAAAAAGAAAAAAAGATAACTTAGAGGACCTAGAGTCTATGCAGGAAGATGACAATTGAAAACAAACATTATTAACATCATCAAAGAGTTTACCACAAATTTTTTCTTTGTGTAATAAGAACAGAATTCTTTAGAAAGATAAAATAAATTGAGAATAAGAGAGAAACTTTGGGAATTAAGTATATGAAAGGAGAAATGGGTAACTTATTCTTTCAGCAGGGCTGAAAGATAAAGTTGAAGGAATCTCTAAGACAGTGGGGCAAAAAAGATAAAGAACTGAAAATTAAGAGAGGAACGTAATAACTATAGACAATCACTTCAGAAGTCTAACATTGAAAGAGAAATTGAGTTCCGTATGAAACAAGAAAATAGAAAAAAGGAAATAATAAAGAAATAATACGCAAAAATGTCCTAGGATTGAGGATCTCTGGTTTTCATTTAAAGTGAACACACCACTGCACTCCAGCCTGAGAAACAGCGTGAGACCCTGTCTCTGAAAGAAAAAACAGCAAAACCAAAACAAATATATGGAAAGATTCATTCTGATAAAATAATGGTAGTAATTATAACAACTTAAAAACGTGGAGTGCTTTTTCAGTTTTCACTTACAGTCAGTGATATTAATGTTTCAATTTCTCAAGTACTCCATGAATATTATCCACATTTTGCAAACAAGAAAACTGAGAGCTGTAGAAGTAGGGTCGTCCTAGAGACATCCGGGTGAGAAACTAGTGGGAGGAAAAGGTTTCATTGAGGATCTTGCATTTTCAAGAGTAGGAGATAAAAATTATCCTGTACCTGATGGGACCGTCATGAAATTTCAGAACTCTGGGGTTAAATGTAAAATCCTGAATATCTCCAGAGGTTAAAAAACAAAAAAGATGGTGATTTACTAAAGATAAAAATCAGTATGGCTTCAGATTTCTCTAGAGCACATTGTAAGATAAAAGTCAGAGAAGAAATTCCTTCAAGTATCTCAGGAGAATTATGTCCAACTTAGAATTCTATATCCAACCCAACTACAATGTCATATCAGATTTTACAAATTATATATGAAGCTAGACAAAAGACAGTTTCAGGCATGTAAGAAATGAAAACTTATTTTCTATGACCTCTTTTTCAGGAGGCTACAAAGGAGTTATTTTATCAAAATAAGTGAGAAACGTGGACTCCAGGGAACAGAGGATTCAATCCTAGAGAGAATCCTCAGGGTGACGCTGCACTGAGATTGCAGGATAACAACACAAGGCCAAAGGGACCTGTTAGAAGGCTCTGAAAGAGCGGCCTCTAAGACAATGACCGAAATGGATAGCTGGTATACATCCGTGTATGAAAAGGGAATTTAAACAATTGGGAGACAACTTGGGAGTGAATAAATGAGAACTGCTTTTAAACATAGCAAACAGAAAATACAATTCTTAATTTTAGAGCTTAAAAATTGTTCAAGAATGGAAAAGTAATCATAGTGTATTATATGGCTCAGCTATGAACAGAGTTTACATGGTCATATTTAAGTAAACATTGACTATGATGTAACTATATTGGGAAGATGGGGATACAGGAAGTGATAGTTTAAATCTTCATCTCCTGCTGTAGGACACTAATAGATACAGTCTAAAACAGAAAAGCAAAAGTTGCACTCTAAGCGACTTACAGAGAGAAATGATTGTAAGTACCAATAGAGTCAGCTGACAGGGCTAAAAGTGCTTTTAAACAGTGGAAGAGAGTCGGGGTTTATATTCCATAATAAGCATTATGGAATGATCTGCTCTTTTGAAAGGTGTCATGTATATATTTGATAAATACATAAAGTCCAAATTAAAAATGAAAGCAAAGAGGGACTCAGATAGTATAAATAAAAGTCCACCTATCCCAGGGAGAAATGTCTGGGGCCAGGAAAGAGACCTGGGAAGGATCTCCCGTGAGAGAGGGAAGAGCTGCGGGTCCGAGAGCCCAGGCAGCCAGGGAGCCTTCTGAAGCCCAGCACGCGTGAAATCACTGGCAGAGTGATGCTGCCAGGCCCAGCACGTGGCAGGGTGGCAATTATTCTGAAAATTTTCACCTTTTCTATGGAAGTTTGGACAACGATGAGAAAGCACTACTGATGATAAAAAGAAAGCCAACAGATTATAGCATTTACTTTGCAAAAGCACATTTTTGAACATCTTTCTAGAGCTTTACTGTTGGGAAAGTTTAAAAATGAAAGCTTATAGACAAGTGAGTACAAGTGTGTGCATGCCTCCTTCAGCTATGTGGGTGCTTGTGCCCAGACCCAGGCTGCTGTAGAAGGGACTAGAAGCAGGACATTATCCTTCCTGGAGTACAGCAGGCCTGGTCCCAGGCTCTCTGCTCCTGCTGTTTCCCTAATAGAAAGTATTTCAGACAGAGGGCCTAACATCACTCTTTATTTTCTAAGGTTAAACTGTCGTATTTGGAATTTTCTTGCTGGAGCAGAGTCTATACTTAATCACACTTAACCCATGCTAGCAAATCCCTAAACATCCACCCAAGTACTAACCTGGAGCAAGAATGAAATAGTCACAGTTGAGGGCTGAAACTGGCTTGCACCAGCTCACAGGAGTGGACTGTTAAGTTTTCAGAAACTTTGTGACCCGGTTGTTAAACACAGGCATTAGTAAAAATTAACAAGTTAGTATTAACTAACAAGGAAAAAGTTATATAAAAAGATAATATTCAAAATTCATCACTTGCTAATTATTTGACCACATGTTTCCATATCCTGCAATCTAGTGGTTACTCCTGTTGTTTCTGTATGGTGGAAAAACTATACAGCATGGGCTACTGTTCATTTCTTCCCTACTTGCAGTCAGTGATGATATATTTATGGTTTTGAATCCGTCATGGTCGTTGTATTTACACCATGGAAATTGGCAAATACCACAAATCAGTACCTGTTTTTCTCCAAAGACCTGGCTGTTAGACATTTAGCGGCACACCACTGTGTATTGGTGATATCTTCTGACAAGTTGCACAAGGCGTGCAGACTTTTTCTCTGGATGTGCTTGTGGTCGGAGTAACCACAAAGAACAGAGAGATGTGTCCAGTCTCTCACGTTCACAAGGAGTTATGGTTGGCTGAAAACACCCAAGAGAAGACTTCGGATAAATAAAACACTTTGCCTAAATCTGTAAACCTTCCTTCTCCTGTCAGTTTCCACCAATGGTTAGCTACTCGTGTATTAATATTTTCTTTATCTCTGGTGAATTTATCCGCCATGTTTTACACTAGTTGGACCAAAGCCTATCATGTGTTAGAGACTGGTTAATATCCTAAAAAGCTCTGGGAAGTGAATATACAGAAAAAAAATGAGTTTCCTTTAGAATTTAACAATGTAGTTACTAAATGTTTTAAACTTACTGAATATCCCTTTGGTAGAAGAGCAAGTCCACAAGCTTTGGGATCAGATGTGGATTCAAATCTCAGCATTACATGGTTCCTCATTTAGCTTATTTGTTGAACTCAGGAAAGTCACATAGCTCTCCTGAGCTTCTGTTTCATCTTTACAATGAAGGTAATAATGGCAACCTTGCACACCAGCTAAAGGGTAAATGAAATAAGCTATGTGAAAGAAATGAGGGCATATATGTCATAGAAATGATTGCAATATATTAGGTATGAGTATGAATAAACATTCCATCTTCATTCATTTTTTTTATTATCCATGCTTGTCAGACAATTTTCAGGTAATTCATGTCTATTATAAAATATCTGGGTAATCTGGGACAACTTATAAAATAAAAAAATAACAGAGTTGGATTAAACCAAAGATTTTTCCAGTGCTAAAATGCATATGAATTTAAGTGCATCCTTGCATTTTATTTTCAGTATGTTCTACCTTAGAAACAAAGAAGTGAATAGCTTGGGGAAGGAGAGGAGAGTTTCACAAAACTTGTACATTCACTTTAAAATCTCACTGTTTCCTTGCTTTAGATTTTGTGAACAATTTGGCATGGGGAGAGAAAGGAACTTGAAGGTTTTAGCAGGGAGGATCAGTTTCAGGGAGTTTGATTTCAGTGGAGGGCCATTGGCAGCTTGGTGGGGTGCTTCACTTTCATTTTGACTTTTTCCAGATGAACTCCCAACTTAGAGAACATTTTAGAGGGCATAAATATGTGTGAACTGAAACTAGAAAGCAGTCTCAAGAACACAATGAAAAATAATATTGAGGGTGTTTAATGAAAAAGGCATCTGGAAAAGAGTGGTGAGGTTTTCCACAGTAAAAAACAAATTATTATTATTGATTCTGAAACTACATGTTTCAACCCTCCAAATCTTTACTTTGATTGTAAGCACTCTTTAGAGTTCTTTCCAAATGCATCACACCTTTCTAAGAACTTGTGAAATCACCTACTCCAACAGCTTCTTTTTATGGATGAGAAAACTAAGGCTGATAATTGGAAGTGATTTACTCTTAGGGTCCAGAGGAGAATCAGGATTACAGCCAGGGGCTTCTAGTTCTTAACCCAGGGCTCTTTCCATTGAACTGTACCTCTGTACCTCAGGTAGACCTGTATGCTTTACATCTACTGCTATTTAGTTGCCTACTTGGTTCTGGATTGAAGGAGGAAGAGAAAGAAGAAAAAAAAAAGGCGGGGGGGGGGAGTTGGAAAAAAGGCAAATTTCAGATGTCCTTCCCAACCTTTTTTTTTTACCCACCTCTAAAAGGCCAAGTTTATTTACTCATGTTTTAGTATTATGTTTAAGCAATAAAAAAGTGTTTTTATTAAAGGGTCAGGTAAATCGAATTTTTAAAATATCTAGGTCAGTAAATGAGATTTCAGTCATTGTACAGGTGTCTTTTATTTCTGCACTTTCTATAGTGATGGCTGTACCAGCACATTCACAGGTGTTGGGCACATGTTCTAGACTCTGGACTCTCCGCTCCTTTTGAACTGACTGAGGGATGTGCACAGGTGGGAGGAGTCCCTGATGTTGACACAGGTGTTGTCTTTCTGGATCAGTATTTTTTTTTTTAATCTAGAGTGTTTCTGAAGAGGGATTTCATTCATTGTGTACCTACAGACTGTGTGTCAATATCTGTTTATTAACTGCTTACTTTGGATTTAGAGTTAATCTTTGTATTTGCATACATTAGTTTAGGGACCTGAATATCTAATTGAACATGTGACATGTTTTTCAGTCATTGAGTTGATTTTGAACCTTATTGGTTTCTTTGATCTAAATATGTTAAACATGTGGAACATATAAAATGATACAAAAATTCATGCATATGCTCAAGAAAGGTTTTAATTTCCCAAATAGGATCTAATCATTCATTTATTTATTTATTCAATCAGTGACATTAACTGAGAGTCTACTGAATGCCAGGCTCTGTGCTAGGTGTTATAGGATGCTAGAGAGGAATAAAACATTCTTCATTCACTTCCAGTAAATCTCAGACTAATAGGAATGACAAGGCAGATGTACAAAGAGCTTTAAAAAAGCAGGAAATGATAACAGCTCAGAAAGAGGCACCAATAATTGCACAACTGGATCAGAGGAGAGAAAGAGCACTTCCTCTCTGGAGGCAGGACATAAGCATACGACAAAGTTTATTTGGATACGTTGTGTTAAGTGCCAGAGGAGTCTAACAACAATAACAATAACAAAAACAAATGGCTATTTTTAGCACTGTTTCTTTGAATTGGCAGTAGGGGAAAAGGCCATTACACTTGGGATTGAAAGATGAAATACTTGTTGCCTGTGTTTAGACTTCTCTACCAGAAAGTCTAGCCCTTTGCTAGGGAGTTGTTGGTTTTCTATTGCTGAAATCTTCCCCAAAGAAGCACAGGAGGGCACATGACAACACACCAACAGTGATATCTTTTCTAATTTACATGCTGTGTTAAATGTTTTCTAATACTTCTTACCAAAAGAATTTCAGATAAATGGTTTAAATGTTGTGGCAGACAGACTTTAGGGTGGCCCTATGGTCTTGCCATTTAATCTTCTCCTGTGAACAGTTTATTTTATATGATAACAGTGATGGGATATTACAACACACACACACAAACACACACACACATATACACACCCCATCTTTATAGCACACATAAGAAGACTTCTCTCCCTTGGAGATTTGAAGAAGGAATCTGCCATATTGCAAGAGAGTTTATGGGAGGGTCATGCAACAAGGAACCATAAGACACCTGTAGAGTTGAGAGCTGTCTTAGCCAACAGCCAAGAAGAAATTGGGAATGTTCGTCCTGCAAATGCAAAGTGATGAATTATTTCAACAATATGAGGGAGGTTACAGGCAGATCTGCCCTCATCCAACCTCTGACGGAAATGTAGCCCAGACCACACCTTGATTGCTGCCTTGTGAGATGCTCAGCAGAGGAAATAGCTAAGCCATACCAAGACTCTTAACCCACAGAAACAGTAAGATAATGAATGTGCTATTTTAGTTCACTATTTTGTGGCAATTTGTTATGGAGAAAATGAATACAAATGTGAGAACCAGGTACATGAGGAGGATTTCTGTGAAATCAATAAAAACATTTGATCCCTTCCTACATGTAAAATAGTATACGGCTATTATACAAATATGAATCACTTGAAAGAACCTCAGTAGAGACAACTGAGAAACCAATTGATCATTCATGTTTCATTGTCATTCTAAAAAACTGAAGAGAAGGGAATACTTTCAAAATTGTTTCAAGAGGTCAGCATTAACAATAATAATCAATATTGTTAAAACATCCATACTATCCAAATTATTCTGTGGACTCAATGCCATCTCTGTCAAACTTCCAAGTTCATTCTTCATAGAAATAGAAAAAAAAGATCCAAAAAAGATTTTAAAAAATCTAAACTTTGTATCAAACCACAAAATATCCTGAACAACCAAAAGAATCTTGAGAGAGAACACAGATGGAGGCATCACACTGGCTGAATTTAAAGTATACTACAAAGCTACACTCATAGAAACAGTATGGCTGGCATAAAAACAGACAGACACACCAATAGAACAGAATAGAGAACCCAGAAATAAACCCACACATATACGATCAATAATCTTTGTCAAGGCATCAGGAATACACAATGAGGAAACAATAGTCTCTTCAATAAATATGTTGCCAAAACTACCTGAAACTATAAAGCTCTTAGACAAAACACTTTGGGAAAAGACTCTTTGACATGGTTTTGCCAATGACTTTTTGGAAATGATACCAAAAACACAAGCAACGAAAGCAACAATAAACAAATGGGGCTAAATAAAAATAAATACTGCTGCATGACAAATGAAACAATCAACAAAATTAAAAGACAACTCTATGGAATGGGAGAAAATATTTGCAAGCTATATATCTGATAAGGGGTTAGTATCCAAAACATACAAGGAACACATACAACTCCATAGCAAAGGCCTGAATAATCCAATGAAAAAGTGGTCAAAAGACCTGAATAGATATTTCTCCAAAGAAGATATACAAGTAGCCAACAGATACATGGAAAGGTGCTCAACATCACTAATCGTCAGGGAAATGCATGTCAAAACCATAGTGAGATACCTCCTAGAATGCTATTACTGAACAGACAGAAGATAATAAGTATTGGCAAGGATATGGAGAAAAGGAAATGCTTGTACACTGTTGATGGGAATGCAAATTGGTGCAGATATTGATTAAAACAGTATGAAGCCTCTACAAAAAATGAAAATACCATATGACCCATCAATCCCACTTTTGGGTCTATATCCAAAGGAAGCACAAAAGTCAGGAGCTAGGAGAGATATCTGCACTTCCATGTTTTTTGCAGCATTATTCACAATAACCAAGACATGACAACAACTGACCTGTTCATGAATTAATGAATGGATAAATAAATTGTGTATACATATACAATAGAATACTATGCAGCCTTGTAAAAGGAAGGAAATCTTGCCATCTGCAACAACTTAGATAAACCTTGAGGACTTTATACTAAGTAACATAAGCCGGTTACAAAAGGACAAATAATATATGATTATACTTGTATGAGGTATCGAAAATAATCAAACTCACAGAAGTGAAGAATGCAATCATGGTTTCCAGGGGCTGAGTGGTGGTAGAAATGGAGAGATGTTGATCAAAGGGTACAAACATTCAGTCACATGATGAACAAGGTCTGGGGATCTAACAGCCAGTATGGATGCTGATGGATGTGTCATTGATTGTGGTAATCAATGCACTATATATACCTATATCAGATCATCACATTGTATGCCTTTATACCATTTTTGTTCTTTGATTAAACATTAAATGAAAAAGAAAGAATTCTGATCCAGTTCTGTCTGACAGAAGCCAGCAATGCTTCCCATGGAATCTTGTGTATTATCTCCCTGAATTGTTATTAATTGGTTATTTTAGAATAGAAACCTAAAAATAATCTAGTCAATTTTTTTTTTTTTGGAAACAGAGTTTCTTTCTGTGGCCCAGGCTGGAGTGCAGTGGCCCAATTTTGGCTCACTGCAACCTCTGTCTCCCAGGTTCAAGTGATTCTCCCACCTCAGCCTCCTGAGTAGCCGGGATTACAGGCGTGCACCACCATGCCTGGCTAATTTTTTTTTTTGTATTTTATTAGAGATGGGCTTTTGCCATGTTGGCCAGGCTGGTCTTGAATTCCTGACCTCAAGTGTTCCACTGCCTTGGACTCCCAACATGCTGGGATTACAGGCGTGAGCCACTGTGCCCGGCCTTAAATCTTAAAGAGCATATAAAAATGAAATGAAGCCTTGACTTAGGGATGGCAGCTCTTTCTAATTGAAGGGAATAAAGACACGAAATATAGGCGTCTGAGGGGGAAGATGTTACAAGACTACAGCAGTTATTCTCTTGCAATGTGAACATCCAAATATATATTAAACTCAAATTATTTGTACAAATAAACATGGCACATATTTTTAAAGTAGGAAATCATCTCAGAGAGATTATTTCTTGCATTAAAAAAATCTTGATAAGGAATGAGGACAAGGCTTAAAAAACAGTGTTGCTCAGAAGAAACTTTAAGAATTTTTAGTTTGCTTTAAATGCCAAATGTGTGTATGTGTCTAACAATAACACATCGAAACACCTGCACAGGTGCCATGTCCCACCTGGAGACCTCTCTATCCTTGGGTGCCCACAGATACAGCCTGAAGCCACCAGGGAGACTCAGGGGCCTTGACTTCCTCATTTGATTAAGGAAAGGCACAACTGTAAAACCAGACTAATCCCACCTGCCAAGCAAATTACTTGCCAGCCTTCCTTTTCCTGAAATTGGAAGCAAACACAGTGTTAATCATGTAAAGAGGTACCCTGTTGCTGAAAGGTGGCCACCGGCTTCTGTCAGCACATGAATTCAGGTCCATTGAACTGGAAAGTGCACTAGCAAACACTCTTGGCAGAGTGTTTTGAAGAGAACAGAGAGGGCGTGATAGTGATAGTGATATATTAACTACATGTCTTCATTTAAAAAGGTAAATATATTTGTCAAGTTTTGGAAGAACGGTAGGTATATTTTCACTTGCCTGTCCCAAATATGTCATTAGCGGAATCAGTTAATGTGTCCAAATGCCTTAATATATGGAAATGCAGCCTATTCATTTATTATGCACACATCATTATCTCCAAAAATGGTAATCTCACAATTACTTTTAATTTTCATCCTTGTAGCCTCTGGGTTATTTGGCAAAGGGAAATTATTGCTATTAAATTGCCCTTGCATTTCCCCAAACTTGACTACACGGACAGTTTTTGCAATGTATATAGATCATAGGTCAAAAATTGTATATTGGATGCTGTAGGAATTTTGACCTTTCTCATACCTATGTCTGTATCATACGCTTTCTGTCACATACCCTTTCTTTGAAGAGGGTTATTAATCTGGTTTTGGAAGTCAGGATCCAAAAAACATAAAAGACGTACACATAGAAGAGCTGCAGAATCAACTCTAATGGAATTTGAATGTCTTTGAATGTCTATAAGATGTCAGGGAGGAATTGGGCAGTAGACAGGTGACAGGATCTAAAAGGCCGGTGAAAAGACAGTGAGTGGATGTGCACGTGTGTGTGTGAATGTGTGCATGAACATGTTCAGGTTTATGCAGAAGGAGGCCATGTATGACTTGAATCTAGATAATTTGGACTGTCCAATTGTAGGGAGTAGATTTGGGGTCTCTGTTACCATAATGGTTTCAGAAGGGTCAATGTGTCTTTTTTGTTGTGAGATCTACTACTATAGGTGCGTGCAAATTCAAATCCCACATCCTGGCTAGAATAGGAGCCCCCAGAGTAAGGAATCTTGCTTAGCTTTCGATGGTGGCCTCAGTTTATGTGGCATGGTGTAATTGTTTTCTTAGTGAATAAACATTTTAATCCAAAAAGATGCAGAACTAAGTATAGAGATGGTAAAGAAAATTACAATCGTATTGATATATTATAGTGATAAGTATAGGAATATTCTTTGTATTAGTTGATATTTGAACTTGTAAAAGTTTTGTTAGTTTTCACAGTAGATCTGACATATGGAATTGAAAATGTTTAAGTGATGTTAGATTTGTAGCTGTATTTCTTAAAAATAATGTTTTCTGTGAAAGAGTCTCAAACTTACTGAAAACTTGCCAGTACAGTACAATTTCTTTTTCTCCTGAGACATTTAAGAGTAAGTAGCTAACCTAATATCCCATCATACCTGGACACTTCAGTGTGAATTTTCTACAAACAAGAGCATTTTTTCCAAAATCATAATACAGCTATCAAAATTAAGAAGTTAACATTCTCACACAGCTAGTCCTCAGATCCTATTTGTGTTTTATTAACCATCTCAACAGTGTCCAAAGGAACTGGTTCAGAATTGTGTGCTAAATTTAGTTGCCATGCATAGCTAGTCTCTTTCTTCCTGAGTCAGTTTCTCCAGTTTCTCAGTCTTTCTTTGATTTGTTTTCTTAATGCTTGAAGATTACAGGCCATATTGTAGAAAATCACCCAATGTTGGCTAATCTGCTATTTCCTTAAGGTTAGATTCAGGTCACACATTTTTGAGAGGCAAACATTTGCCTCAATGCATCCTATAAAGTTTCAAAGTTCCCTTTTACTAATGATGTACGGTTTGATTAATAAACACTTTATAGAGTAATATTTTTAGAATATTTTGTGTCTCATCAAATTTTCAATTTATTGATTTATTGATGTATATCAGTATGGAATTATGGTTTCCTGTTTCATTCAATGGATTATAATCTGTTACGATCTTTATTTTGCTGCTTAAATTATGCCAGATATTGCTAGTGGAAAGCCTTCAAGCTGGCTTCTGTGTCCATTGACAAGTCTTCATCATTCTTGGAGCAGGTCCTTATATTTTGGCATGAGATGCTCCAGACCCATCTTCTACTTTTTCGTACACAGCCTGGAATTAGCCACTTCCACCAGTGGAATGTGGTACTTAGAAAACACAATCTGAGTTGCAATTGTGGTGTGCTAATCCCAGAACTTCCTAGAGTACAGGGAAAGGAAATCTATCATGTGTATTCATGTATATACAAATATACGCAGCCAAACTCAACCACAAACATGCACACCTAGAATTATTTCTATATATATACATATCTAACAGGTTGAACAACATCAGATCATTGATTAATATCTCTGATTCCAACCCAACATAAATGGTTCATTTTAGTTTCCTCTCTTTTCTGTATTTGTAACCCTTATTATTAAAGTGAGAAACCCGGTGTCCATCATCCTGTGGCTATTTGCTAGTTTCATCAAACCCCCTGTAGGAGCCAACCACCCATGATGGTCTCAGCCTCTGTGCACACCCTCCTCAGCCTGCTTGGGCTCTGATACCTGTGAGGTCACTGTCATGGCTAATTTTATGAGTCACCTTGACTGGGCTAAGGGATATCCAGATAGCTGGTAAAACATTGTTCCTGGGTGTGTCTGGGAGGGAGAGTCTGGAAGAGATCAGCATTCGAATCAGTGGACTGAATAAGGAAGGTTCACCTTCACCAATGTGGTCAGGCATCATCACATCTCTGGGGTGCCCCCATAGAACAGAAAGGTGGCAGAAGGGGGAGTTCCCCTCTCTGAGCTGGGACATCTGTCTTCTTCTGCCCTCAGACATCAGAGCTCCTGGTTGCTGGGCCTTTGTACTTAAACCCTGACTCACATCATGGGCTCCCCTGGTTCTCAGGGTTTCAGGATTGGACTGAAACTCCACCAATGACCTTCCTGACACTCCAACTTGCAGGAGGTAGATCTTGGGACTTCTCAGCCTCCATAATCATGTGGGTCAATTCCTCATGAGAAATCTCTTTCTATTTATCTCCGTATATCCTCTATTTCTTTGAAGAAATCTGACTAATATAGTTACCTCTCGACAGAGACCCCTCTTCATTCATTGTCGCTCCAACACTACAGACCACACTGCCTTGCTCCTGTGTGGGTGTCCTTCTCACCACCACCCGCATCCCTGAGCCCCCATGCCAGGCCACCTTTGCACAGAGTCACTGTCCTAACCCTCCCACAGGGGTCTCACATCCTGTACTGGGACCCCTCCTGCACCCCCTCACCATACACAGATACCCTCATTACCAGCTTGGCTTCACACCCTGCCCTAAAGCCCCTGTCCCACCTTGTCCCAGTGCAGACCCCTGCCTCATTTGTGCCACCACATGACTTTAGTACTGAATTATTCAGGAAGAGAAGGAAAGAGAAAAGGAATGTGTGATTCTAAAATTGAAAAAGACATGAAAATTTTACCAAGTTTGCATTCAGTATTAGAATTACTAGTTTTTGTCAGAATAATTGAAATAACTAAATTTTCCCAATTGAAATCCTATTAAAAATGATATTAAAATTATAAATACATTTGAAAATGTTTAAGAAAATATGATTAGGACTAAACATTAATCAAAGTCTCTCTTGAAAGTGATGTAATATATAGAAGGTTTATAAAACTGATAACAAGATGTTCAAGTTGAAATTAATGGCTTTAGAAAGACCAGCTTTTTTTTTTTTTTTTTACTTTGTCAATGAACAGACTTACTTATGTGAAATTCTTAAGTGACAATAATATATTCCCCTTGTGGAATCCATCCTCAGGGACGTGAAGGAGGACCAGGGAGAGGAGGTGAGGGGTCATCTTCCTGCCCTGCTGTATTTGTTCATTCTCACACTGCTATAAAGAACTACCTGAGACTGGGAAATTTATAAAGAAAAGAGGTTTAGTTGGCTCACAGTTCCACAGGCTTAACAGCAAGCCTGACTGGGAGTTCTCAGGAAACTTACAATCATGGCAGAAGGCGAAGGGCAAGCAAGCATGTCTTACCATGGCAGAGCAGGAGGAAGAGAGCAAAGGAGGAGGTGCTACACACTTTCCAACAAGCAGATCTCATGAGCACTCTATCAAGAGAACAGCAAGGGAGAAATCCGCTTCTATGATTCAATGACTTTCCACCAGGACCTTCCTTCAACACATGAGGATTACAATTTGACATGAGATTTGGGTGGGGACACAGAGCCAAACCATATTACCTGCCCCTCCCTGTCAGGTGAGCCTTGGGATGCCAGATCCATCTTCACAGTTTGTCAGGGTCTCAGCCTTGGAGCTGCTGAGTATTCAAAGGCACTGGGCTCTGGAGGGTGGTCACTAATGTGCCACCTGCCTACATTTTCTTTTCCCTCCCACATTGGTGATGACAGATCTTCTTTACTCAGTCCACTGATTCAAATGCTAATCTCTTCCAGAATCTCCTTCCCAGACACACCCAGGAACAATGTTTTACCAGCTACCTGGGTATCACTTAGCCTAGTCAAGGTGACTCATAAAATTAGCTATCACTGTGACCTCACAGGTATCAGAGCCCAAGCAGGCTGAGGAGGGTATGCACAGAGCCTCAGGCCATGGTGTGTGGCTGGCTACTACAGGGTGGTTGATGAAACAAGCAAACAGCCTCAGATGATGGACGCCAGGTTTCTCACTGTAAAAGTAAGGGTTACTAATCCAGAAGGGAGGAAACCAAAATGAACTCTTGTGTTGGGTTGAAACCAGAGATATATGTGTGAACTGATGTTTTTCAATCTCTTAGATATGCATGTATATAGAAATAACAGGTATGCATGCTTGTGGTTGAGTTTGTGTGTTCGTTTGTGTGTGTGTTTATATATATACGTGTGTATATATAAATACACATGTTTGTTGGGCACTGTTGTGTGGACGTTGGTCAAGATCACAGTGGTCAGGAACCAACATTTCACCATGACTGGGAGGTCCTGCCACCTCTTGTTCTGTGGCACTTTCTTTAGCTCAAAATCTAGATTAAAAATCATTATCTTTTTGACGTCTTCTCTAACAGTCATGAGCTGAATGTTTTTTCTCAGCTTAATTCCTCTTGAGCTGGGCTTGATTTTATTGTAAATCTTAACACACTTTATTACCAATTTACTGATTATATCATTCCCTTTGGATGAATGGTTCCCAAGGGAAGGCTCTGAGCCTCACTTATTTGTATTTCTTCTCAGTGCCTAGAATAGGGTAGGATGTGCAGAGGTGGTTTACTGAAAGAAGAGATGGGTGAAGGAAGAAAGGAAAGTTTTAATGCATTGAGAGAAGAGTATAGCCTAATGTCTTTGACCCAGAATCAGTTTGGAAATTACCCTGCACTTTACAATAAGGAATTCTCTACTTTCAGAAGTTACAGGAATAGAGGTTCAAGGCTGTATGTTCATGGATTTATGCACTGGAGGGGTGTCCTCATAGGCCCTGGGCTTCAGCCACAGCGTTGCAGTGAGACTCTAGAGGCAACATTGGGCTGATCATTTTGAGCACCAAAACTCTAGAAAACAGATGTGTTTGTATGTGTGTAAATCAGGCTGCAGCTGTGTGCATATGTGTGTGTGTTGTGCACACACCTCCTTAAGCGAGGCCTTGTGGGAGCCCAGGGGCTGCTGTTAGCCTCCAGCTTGACAGGCTCCAAAGGAAGCTCTGGAATGCTTGGTTCTCGGGCTCCGTTTTGCTATTGTGTAGGATTCTTGTGGGGACCCTGGTGCTCCAGCTGCTTATGCGAATTTGTTATCCAGGTGCCCCATCCAGGCATAGCACAGCCTCAGTCTGGAAATTTCACACACAAAGGTGACTGAGCAGCCACTCCTTCCTCTGGTGCTTATGGCATGGGACCTTGTGCAGGGACCCTGTCCCTGTATCTCTACAACACCAAACGAGTGAGCAGAGACACTTCTCTCCTTCCACGCAGCTCAACACATCTTTGTGTGGGAATCCATCTTCCAAGTGGAGAAGCAGGTTCTGGCTAAGGGGCCATGGAGGTACTCTTGGTGTTCGGCCCTCCCCAGCCTGGGGTTCCTCCATCTTCCTCCGCCTCAGAGATATCCAGGGTGTCAGTGGCATCTGCTTGGAACTCGCAGCTCTCCTGGGCCTTATATGCTCCCACTCAGAGTGGACTCCAGCAGGGGAGGTTTGCACTCAGAGCATACGTCCAGTCCACCACTGGTTCTACCTGCACTGTGACAGGAAGTAGGGGATGGAGAACAGGAAGTGGATCTAATCAACTGGTGTCCAATCAAACGGATCTTCTTGTTCTCACCAACCATCCCCAGGTATCTGTTTCTCTCCCACTCCAACTAGATTCAAGTTCTCAGCCATCTGCAGACCTGCCCTGAAAGTTGTGAGGTTATGCTGTTCTTCTCCCTTCAAACATCTTCAAAATAATCATTTGAGCTTAAAATCACCTAAACAAATTGTTATAGAACTATAAAGGTGTATATATATATATATATATATATGTGGGAGGGGGCGGGGGAGGTAGAGATAAAAGTAAAAAAAGGCTTATAGTGTGAGCTTGAGCTTGTCTATGCTTTAATGACTAATGACACTGGGTAGGGTGTGTTTTCAGAGGCCAAAATTGGACTTTTTTTGTTTATGTTGCAAAGCACAATTACTGTTATTGGCTTTAGTTTCCTGCTTTTATAATTCTCATTTCTCTAATCTTTGAAATTCGAGGTTAACTAGGTTAGTTGGAAATTCATATTGAGGCAGTCAAAAAAATGAACTCTGCCATTTGACAAATACCAGACAAACATTCCACATGCTGTAGCTGAAATAAATGTGAGCCACAGATAGTTATATTCCCTCACAAATTAATTTTATTCTTTGGAATCTCCTTCCTATCTGGTCATGGCCTGATCTTGATTATTTATGCTTCATCAAGGCTTAACTTACCCCATCTTTTCATATGATCCAGAGTTTCCATTGGATTAAGGAGTGTTGGGCAGGGTAAATATCACTCCTAACATGGGTTTTCATTTTCAGTTGGTGATTATTTAGAGTGTTGAATAGTAGCGGTCTGCTGGTCAGTTTGTGTGTGTGTGTGTGAGTGTGTGTGTGTGTGTGTGTGTGTATGTATTAGGGTTTTCTAGGGGGTCAGGACTAGTCGAATGGATGTATATATGAAAGGGAGTTTATTAAGGAGAATTGACTCACAATCATAAGGTGAAGTCCCGCAAGAGGCTGTCTGCAAGCTGAGGAGCAAGGAAGCCAGTTCAAGTCCCAAAACCTCAGAAGTAGGGAAGTTGACAGTGCAGCCTTCAGTCTGGCCGAAGGCCCAAGCGCCCCTGGCAAATCACTGCTGTGGGTCCAAGAGTCCAAAAGCTGAAGAAGTTGGAGTCTGATGTTCCACCGCAGAAAGCATCCAGCACAGGAGAAAGATGGAGGCCGGAAGACTCAGCCAGTCTAGTCCTTCCACATCCCTCTGCCTGCTTTATTCTAGCCACAATGGCAGCTGATTAGCCGGTGCCCACCCAGACTGAGGGGTGGGTGGTCTGCCTCTCCCAGTCCACTGACTTAAATGTTCATCTCCTTTGGCAGCACCCTCACAGACACACCCGGGAACAATACTTTGCATCCTTCAATCCAATCAACTTGACACTCCATATTAACCATCACAATATATATGTGTATGTGTTGCTCGTGTTAAACATTACATATAAAAAACTGGCCTCATACATTTTACTTATGAACTATAAATGGGATCTATCACTCTTACCTCATTTTTTGCTCCTAACTTGCATCAACAGAGAAAGGGACTTGGTACTCAGTAATGGGCCTAATCTCGGGTAAAAGGGGAGAAACTCTTTAAGGAAATAGGACTAAGACCAGGCACTTACAGCTCAGGACTCACCCTTGCCTCGTTCGGAAGCGCAGGAGCTGCCTCACCATCTCCTGGTTCCCCACAGAGAACATGCTTGAAGGGAGTTTGTTGAGTGGACACATGCATGGAGAATGAATGAATGTGTGCTGTGCCTGGGGCTCACAGAAGTCAGGACTTACGATTCTCTTCTATAACATTATTGAGACTTACTTTTTACAAGCTGGATTTCCTGAATGCAGTAACTTAAACAGGGATCAGGGGATTGGCAGATTTAGGAAGATTATCTAGTCACTTTCATGAAGGTGGAGCTGGGGGTAGGAGATAGCTACAATTCCTGTGGATCTCTTATGTGCCAGCTACTTCATATGTATCCTTCACATCATTTAGATTCTGCACTGTCCAATAGCATAGCTACTAGCCACATTTGGCTATTTAAGTTTAATTTAAATTAAATGCAATTAGAATTCAGTTCCTCAGTCCCAGTCGCCACATTTTAAGTGCTAATAGCCACATGTGGCCAGGGGCTCTTATTTTGGACAGCACAGATATGCACATTTCCCTTATCGTGGAAAGTTCTGTTAGACAGCACTGGCTTAGTTGTACATCCTGGTTTTATACCCAGTTTATCAATGATCCCGTTAGTAATTAAGGAAACTGACCCGTGGTTATACAGTTAATAAACTCCTGCTTGTCTTGGATTCACGTGAACATCAGTTTTTCCGGAGATTAGGCTGTAAGTGAAATCAAAGGGGTTAACTGGAAACCAAGAGATAGATTGACAGGCATGCCTCGTATGCTGGGGTCCTTCGTATGACATTGAAAAGCTCCATGAGACACTGGGATTTCAGCTCCTGCAACATTGCACCAAGGTTCCTGTGGGTGGCGTTGACTAAAAAGATGACACCCCAGGGCTTTATAAACCCCAACCGGGAGCGTCTTAGGAATGTCCTGTCCTGGCTCTTCCGGTCCAGTTCCCCAACTGAGCACCACATGCTTGATGTCCATTCCAAGGCAAATCAGGAAATCCTGTAACACCAACTGGACAGAACCTCAGGGGTCAGCTGAACAATATATTTATGTTATAGACCAGGAACCTGGCAGTGGAAGGGACTCACCTACAGCCACACAGCAAGACACCCAAAGAGGTGAGGCTTGACGCCACATAGATTCCTTCCCAACCCATTGTTACTTTTGCAATGCCATGCCGATTGACGTAAAGATATAAAATCTAATTTGTGATGTAGCATTATTCATTCATTCAGATGGGTTTCTGTTAAGTATCTACCAATGTGCCAGGCACTGTGATATGTGAGCAACTTCAGACATAGTCCCTGCCCTGACAGAACTTTAGTAAGGGAGAATGTGCTTAATTAAATAACAAGCAACAAATGGAGAATTGCAAAATGAAGACATCGTGAATGAGAACAGAGCTTTTTGAGTGCTACTAACCAGGTACTCAACAGAGGCATTGTCCCCTAAGTAACTTCTGGAGCCCAGATGTGAAGGGTGGGATTATACAGGTGAAGAGGAAGAAGAAGAGGCATTTCTGTCTGAAGAATGAGCATGAGCAGTGCCCCATGGGAGAGGTCACACAGTCCCGGGTACTGAGAGTGACAGCATGCTTGGAATCGGGGAGAGCCAGGGTGGTCTCTTGCAAGATGAGGCTGGGCAGTTGGGGGCCCAGATCATGTAGAGCCTATAGACATGTCGGCTTCATTGTAAGAGCAGTGAGCCAGGGTGGCAAGATGTGGACTTCTGGTGGCAGACTTGGGTGGGCTGTTTTGGGAGGAGAAGGGGTCTGTGTGGACACGCTGGAGGATCGTTGCTCAGGTCCACAACACAGATGCTGGTAGCTAAGCCTGGGGTGCGGGATGGAGAGGGCAGAGGTGGTGGTTTTTAAAGATATTTATGAGGTTGCATCAGTAGGATTCTATGAGATGTTGAGTATGAAAGTTGAGAAAAAGGAGGGTATGGAAGATCACTTCTAGGTTTGTCTTATGTCAAAGGATGACTGGTGATGCTTCGATGACATGAGAAACATTGGGAGTGGACCAGGTTTGCAGGGAAAGGATTTATGGAGCTGGCATCTGATGTGATGGATTTGAGATACTTTTAAAACATCCCACTAAATTTCTTCAGGAGGAAACTGGCTTTGCAAATTCAGAAGAGAGACCCAAGTTGGAGCTATGATGTGACGAGCATTTGATGATATCTGGGTATAAAAGGCAAAGGTCTGGACAAAATGATCCAGGGAGAGCATAGAAACTAAAAAGAGGCTAGAAAATGAACACTCCTGTCCAAGCGCCATGGCCGTATCAGGGAGACTGGGCCTGTAGAGATGGGAGGGAAGGCCGGGTTTCATCCTGAAAGCCATGGGAATGGGTTATTTTAAGAAGGAGGGAGCGAGCAGTTTTAAATGCTGCTGAGAGCTCAAATTAGAAGAGGATTGAAATATGTCCACTGGATTTAGCAACACGGAGGTAATTGATGGCCTTTGTAAAAGTTGGTTTGGTATGAAGATGGGGCAGATGCCAGATTGAAGTGAGCCTCAGAGTGTGGAGCTCAGAGAGTGTCAACCATCCACTCCGTCGCCTTTCAGGTGGAGACACCCAGGTCCAGGTGGAGAGAAAGTGGTGCTCAAAGTGTGCGGAAACACCCAGGGAGCTGCTCCTCCATGGGGCAGGACCCACAGATGTGGGCGTCAACCTGACCGCAGGGTCCCTGGAGCTCTAGATTTCCACTGGGGGTGTGGGGTGGGAGGGATCTGAGGGGACCCCAGAATGATGCTGGTTTCTGGGTGTCTTCAGCATGCATGGGGTGCCCCATGGGCTGAGTGGAGGAGCTTTGGGAAGGGGAGCTGGCCTGAGGCTCTCAGCGCAGAGGGGAAGGGAGAAGGAGGAAGGGGAGCACAGCCGGGTCTGAGGGGTGCTGAGAGCTCTCCCTCTTCTGCTTCCCCTGCCCAGCCTGTGCCTCTGAGGTGAGTGGGGTGTGAGGATCCTGTGGGCCTGATTTCCACTGTAGCAAGGACAGAGAACCAGGTGGATTTCTCCATCCCAATTGTCATGGGATGAAGGAATCTAAGATGAAAAAAGAGTAGGGCCAGAGTTGCCAGCAGGGGTGGAGGTGTGGGGCTGAGCCATGGAAAAAGGCAGGGTCCCAGGAAGACCCCCTGAGCCTCAGGAGGGACTCCTGTGTGTCTTAGTCCCTTTTGGCTGTTACAAAAGTGCCATAGACTGGGGAACTTATAAACAACACTGTAGATTGGGGAACTTATGAATAACAGAAATTTATTTCTCACAGTCCTGGAGGCCAGGAAATCTCAGACCAAGGCACTGGTGGTGTATTCTGAGGATCCACTTTGTGGTTCATGGATGGCACCTTCTCACTGCATCCCCGCAGTGATAGTGGCAAATGCGCTCCATTGGGCTTATTTTATAAGGGCATAAATCCCATTCGTGGGGTTCCGTCTTCAGGATCTGATGCCCCCAAAGTCCTCACCTCTTAATGCCATCACTCTTGGAGTTAGGATTTCAACATGCATTTTGGGGACATGCCAACATCAGACCATAGTACCATTCAACCCAGTAAAGAAAAACAGTGGTGGAACTGAGGCCCAGCGCCCGTCCTGGGGCATGGCTCTGCCTCACCCGTGTCCTGGCAGCACCGAGCCTAGGGTAACACATGTGTCCGGCCATGAGCTCAGGGGCTGATGGGATGAGGGCCAACAGGAAATCTAGTCACAAGGAGGGATCCAATTTCCAGTCAACCTATAGAGCAGATACACCTTTTTGCTAAATCCGCTAACTGTAACTTAATTTATATAACTTTGTTACATGTCTCCCATCAATAACATCACGAATCATTCTCAGATCCTGATTTTCAATCCAACAAACATATGGTTTTTTGGATAAATCTAGGAGCCTGTGTTTCCTCGCAAGAAGACGCATCTCAGGCACTAACTTGAAGAACTCACTTAGGTGCCTATGCTTCCCCAGGGCTCTCTTCCCCAGGGAACCTGCTGTCTGCCTCTTCACGCTCTGCTGCTGGAGTCCATGTCATTGTCGCCCCACCCCATGGACCCTCTGTTTCTCCAGGCTTACGTTCTGCCTCTTTTAACAGTGGTATCATGCAGAGTACTATAGAGATGATCTAGGTTTTTTCCTGTACGTTGTAGAACCATGAAGTAGCACTGCTGCTTTTCCTCCATTCCCAGCCTCTCTCTTCCCCTAAAGTCCTCCAGGCATATCAGGTACCAGTGGCATGCCCCTCCCATGATGAGTAGAGAGGGCAGGAAGCGTTTCTCCTGCTATCCTGGGGTGGCCCCTCAATTTTGGGCAGGTCCTGTGTCCTGTGTCCCTAGTCTCAGGGATGGGGCCTCTCGTGAAATCCTCCCTCCATGGGAGAGGGCGTATGTCCCTGAGAATTTTCCTAGAGACCTGGGTTTACTCTTTTCCTCTGTAAGGCAGGTTTGTTTTTTTGTTGTTTGTTTTTCTGTTCCTTTCCTCTGAAACACGGTAGATTTTCCACTTGCACAAAGCCAATCCAGGTTTGTGTCTTTCTGTTGGCTACCTTTTATTCCATGGAAGAGGAGATGGGGAGAGCATCTGGGTAGAACTCCAAATTGCCTCTTCTGCCGCTGCTTCCCTCTCAGGAGCTGCCAAGGTGGCTTCCTCAGCTTCTTGCTGTTCCCCCAGCTTTCTTGTGAGTACCCGGAGAGGTTCATGGAGAAGCAAGTGGGACTTGACCTCTGAGCTTGTGGTCCCAGGATTCTAGCCTCATGTTAGCCCCCACTTAGTTCTCAATGATCACTGAATTCTTCTTATTGGCATTGGTCTCCACTCCAGGAAGCAAGTACGTCCACTCTCACTTCTAGTTGCCTGGCTTTCCTTACATTTTTGATTAATTGATTGTACTGAGACCTCAGGTCTCTAATGAGTTCTAGAAGTATTGTAAACTTGCAGGTTTTCTACCTTTCTGGTTATACTGAGGAGAGGAGCAGTGCTCTTTCCAGCTTTCTGCATCCTAAGTGGTAGCCACAAGACCCTCACCTTTTAAATCCAACATTAAATGCAGATAGTTGTTTTTTTTTTTCTTTTCCCCTATCTTTTGTTAGATCCAATCTGACAGTCTCCATCTTTTACTCATGAACTTAGACCATTTACATTTAATGTAATTATTTATATAATTGGATCATAGAAAATTGTAGAATTGCAGTTATGATGGAACTAATTATATATTGTAAAGAGAAAAATGCTACACTTGAAGTCTAAGGTCCAAGGTTAATTATTTCATTTTGATAGTTCTTAGCCATGTGGCTTTGATAGTCTCTTATTCTGCATCTCAATTTATTTGCTCTTAAAAGGATGATCATGGTACCGAATACAATAAATGAGTTTGTGGATTATAAAAATTGATGATTATAGCTCATATCACATTAAAAACTCTACATTGTATACAAATATTTAATGATATTTTGATAAAGGAGAAAATCGTGGGCAAACATTTTCATGTAACTTAGTAATTTTGTAGTTTGGTTCTGCCTTATACCTGCACTTTCTAAGACCCAGGTCTTAGAAAATTAGACATGCCCTTCTTCTGCGGAGGGGATGATTACTGAGAGGTTCCATCCCTGGGGCTGGGGTTACAGGACACAGGACCTGCCAGGTGAAATTTGACCCAGGATAACAGAGAAAACGCCTTCCTGCCCACCACTGGGCGTGGTGGGCTGCCTAGTACACCTGAAGTATGTCTGGAAGGGGACTTTAGGGGAAGGCTGGGAGGGCCAGAGGAGGAGAAGCATAAGCGCAGCTCGTTGGTTTCTGCCTGGCGTGCCGGGAAGAGCCAGATCATCTCTCAGAGCAGGATTGCATGACACCATGAAAATGTGGTTCTTTGAAGCATTTCATCTCATTTCTACAGTTCTCTTACAATACTTGTCACATGCTTACACTTATGGCTTATTTTTCTCTTGCCAGACTAGGTTCTCAGGAAATAGAGTGTATTTATTTCTAGATTCCTGTGTCTTGCAGAGTGCCTGGCACACAATAGATGCTCAGTATGGGTTTGTGGGATAGAATCGTGTTTCAAAAACAGCACTGAAGCACTCTGCACTGGTCTGAAAACAGAGAATGTCCCAGTTAAGAGCATCGTTAACCTTGAGGCTCTTCCTTCAGGGCCCCGATGGTGGTTGCCTTCAACATTGCCTCAATACTGAACATCCAAGACAGCCCTTGCTTAGCAACAGGAACCATGGATGGGGAATTTTTTTTCTCAAGCAAATGTGAAACTTGGCTGTCAGGCCCCCTTAATCTGCACAGAAAGCTAAATGTATTACCTAGTTTTGCAACTTCATATGACTGTTCACCAAACTGGAATAATTGTTGCATTCATGTGCGACTTCTCAGTATTCCTATGGCATTACCACCATAGCACCCCTATGTCAAATGGTGAAAGAATTAGGTGGGGTTTTGCAAACTTTTAGAGTAACTCTGGTTTTTTGCATCAACATTCAAGAAGCACTTGTTCCCTTCCACTGCAGTAGAACCTTGAGGTCCCTCTCAGAATTTTGTGGGGTGTCTGTGGTCTGCTGGAGCATGGCCAGGTGTGGGTAGCTGTCACTTTCCTTCTGCTTCCCAGTACAGAGGGCTATCTGGTGCTCAGAAAAACTTTCTAAGTAAGAATGGATGTGTCTCACATTAAGAAGGGAACCTTCTGTCCATCTTCAGCTGAAATACCAACTTATCCAGTAGCCACAAGTCTATTCAAACCAAACCTTATTCATTTTTCCCCACTTTGTTTTCATAATTTGACCACACAACTGAGCATCAAGTATATATGAAGCCAAGTTGTTTGTTCTCTTGTAGTTTGTTTTGGTGTTGCTTTTTCAGATTATAATCTCAGGGCAGGAGTTCTGTCTTAAAATTCTCGCCTGATCTTAAAGAGCCATCTTTCATCTTACAGGGCAAGATGAAAAGTGGCTTCTTAGTAAACGTTTGCTAGCTTGATACCTGACTCCACTCCTGCCTATTAAAAGCGTTTCACTTGAAAGTATGCAATGGTTAGAAGCAACTAGAAAGTCGAGGTCTGATTATTTTAAACACACATATTTTGGGGTGCTAAATTAAAGCTCTCCTTTGTAATACACTGCCTGATGCTCCCAGGATTGAATGGTGAACATATTGGCAGAGGCAATTTCAGATCCGAGTGAAAGACAGTTTTCACCTGGTGGTAAGGGCAGATGTGTATTGAAACACAACAATCCAGGGCTGTCTTCTTTGTAGCACAAGCTTAATAATTTATATGGCTATGCTGTCTTCTTAGCAGCTTGCTGGTGGTGAAACTCAGTTATTTTCACTGGCTGATTGACAGTTGGCCAGCACTGACCCTTCTGAAGACCTGTATTTGTTTCTTGGAGGGGGTACCCTTGGTTTTATTTTATTCCTTAAGTGCCCTCACCCTACTTCCTGCCTTGCTGGGCATAGGAACAGAGGGGTAGACTTAAGAGATGAGACCAAGGAAGAGCAAGTGAAACCTGCTGGTCACCGTAGATTTAAGCCCTTAGACAGGGTTGTGTTTCTCCTCCTGGCAGAGTTGCAATGAGACAATGTCTGTCAAATACAAGAAGCGTGGCTGAGTTCAAGGAGGGGTAGAAATCTGTCAATGAAAAATTCTATATCACATTGAAGTTTAGTCATAGAAAGTAGCTTCTGATGTTCTGCCCCCTAACCATGACATGCCATGATGTAGTCAGTAATGGGCACAGCTTAGTGGAGTTTGTTTCGTCTCCAAACTTCACTTATTGCTTAAAGATACTGGCTAGGCATCAGCACAGCCTGGGCCAGGGAGAGAAGGTGGCCCATTAGTTATCATCTGTCACGCCTGTGGACTCCAGGGACCAGGGCATTTACACTCAGAATCACAGAGATAAGTAGCACATTGATGCCATCGTTCCTCACCACCAAGGCCATTGATCCTGTCCCCAGCCTGACTCGAAGGCCTTTGGGAGTTCAGCCAGCCTCTCGATCTGCTCACCATTTTGTTCTCAGAATCCTACTCAACAGTGGCTTGCGTTTTCTGCCTCTAGGTGGCTTTGCGATTATGTAGAAATCCATGACATGATTTTGTCATGACTGAATAAAGCGCATCACTTGGTATTAGGCCTGTGTCTGCCTATTCCATTTGAGCTATATATTTTTCAATAAAGTGGGAGTGTAGTCTCAACTTAATTCAAAAAAAGTTTTTTTCTATTGCTTCTACTGCACCATGATGGAGCTAAAGAGAAATGCCTCATTCATGATTATCAGCTATGCAAAGAATGTTCCTTGTGATGTCTATGGTAAGCTGGGTTTAGAAGGAAAGAGTAAAATTTTCCTCATGGTCTCTCCTTCCTCAGCACTTGGATGCTTGGCTGTTGGCTGCATTTCTTGCAGTGTGTGAGGCTGGCACATCTGAAAAAAACCCTCACTGGCTTCTTAACAACACACCTTTTTGAAGTACGGCATTGTCATTCCTCTTTACAGGTGGAGAAACTGAAATTTAGGTTCAGAGAGGTTGCACAACATACTCAAAGCACCAGACACAGAAGAAAATTTCCCAAGGATGTAAAAACTGTAAATGATGGAGCCAGGACTGAACACAGGCCTCTGGGCTCTACAGTCATAGCCCTTAATATAGAAGCCTGTCTAAATGCTTTGCAAAATGAATGAATAGATGGTCTATACCATGTCTTAGATGACTTTGCAATACATTTGAAGAGCTAGCATATATAGATTTTAGACATAGAAAGGATACAATAATATATAATTAAGTACTAACGTTGATCAGGAATAATGGATTTTATACTCCAAGAAGCCTTTGTCATCCAATCCCATTCCATGAGCCTAATATTATCAATGAGGATACTAAGGATTATTGAAGTACAAAATCTTGTCCAAAGCCACAAAACAACTACCAAATGGCCAAACCACCACACAGTTCTAGGTTACCTTACTGCCAAATCATTATTCATTTTGATACAGGCTCCTACCTTGATGGCTTCCCAGAATCAAACATTATTAATGTAATATTCCATGCAAAGGTTATGGCCAAAGTGTGTGGTTAGTGTATCTCAATCTAGGGAAACAAAACTGGCCTACTTATGACAATACAGCAACTTGTTCCTCCTTTCGCTGTTCAACAAATACGCACCCATCTGTGTTAGTAGTTGATATGGTTTGGCCGGGTTCCTACCTAAATCTCACCTTGAATTGTAGTTCCCACAATTCCCATGTGTCATGGGAGGGACCCGATAGGAGGTTTTTGAATCATAGGGGTTGGTCTTTCCTGTGCCCTTCTCTTGATAGTGAATAAGTCTCATGAGATCTGATGGTTTTATAAAGTGGAGTTCCCTTGCCTGGTGCCATGTAGGACAAACCTTTGCTCTTCCTTCATCTCCTGCCACGATTGTGAGGCCTCCCCTGCCATGTGGAACTGTGAATCCATTAAACTTCTTTCCTTTATAAATTACTCAGTCTCCAGTATGTCTTTATTAGCAGCATGAGAACAGACTGATACAGTAGTAATGCTGAGGCTTAGGTTCACAGTGATGATCAAGACAGCTACAGCCTAGTGAAGAGATAATGCAGGACCAACAAGTATCCTGAAGGGGACGCAGGAGGAGCCAAATGGAGAAGTAGTAATTCCCTGACTTGGGTCAAGAAAGGCTTCATAGCGGTTTGACTCCAAAGGCAAATCTTGAAAGATGAAGTTGGACTCACCAGAGGATCCAAAGAAGAAGAGAATGAGAGACAAGAAGGAAAGGTATTTGCAGCAGAAGAATTGTAATCCACAGAAGTAGGATATGGGAACATGTACACAACAGCGTGGTGCATGGATGGAACTGTGGGCCATTCCACATGGCTGGGCTCTCTGAGCATGTGGGGTGTTGACTCATTTTTAGCCTTATGAGTGGTTCTCATTTCTCCCATTGGCATGGTTGCTACAGTTCCTAGGAGTTCATGGAAAGAGGTGTTTCTTTGTTATTGCTAAATAACTGAAGTCTTCATACTTTTGATTATTTGATTCATTTCAGTGTAGCAAACTTTACAAAATAGCTACAGGTGGGACTTTCTCTTCTTAGTTCCTATTTGGAGCTCATCTCATTCTCTTCATACATGTGGTCTTGTATTTTTATTTTCCCCTTTAAAGGGGGAACAAATCTCATCTTGCTCAAAACACTATGTCTTTAGTGCCTCTGTATCTTCTAGTTGTCTATGGTGATTTTAATGTAACATTTTAAAATGCCAGTATGTTTTAATAATATAGTACACCTTTTGCTCTTGCAAAAACATCACATTATTCAATGTATGCAACTGCAAAGGGATATGACTCTTATATAATTTATGTGTCCTTGTGGTGTGTTATTAATGTGTGTACTTCATAAGGGTATAATTTTGGAAGTGATTTTCCATAAAATTGTTTTAAGTGTTATCTTATAAATTTGAGATAATTTGGCACAATATTCATTTAACCAAATTGCTCCAGTAATAACATCTCTTCATTTGTAAATACCAGTTCAGACTGACATTGCAAATTTTTGGTAAGATATTGAGCCTTGTAGACTCATCCACATATTGCTGCATAATTTAGGGTGAGGAACAAGTTGCTCTATTATCATAAGTAAACCAGCTTTGTTACCCTAGATGGAAATGTACTCACCAGACACTCTTTGGCCAAAACCTATACCTTTATGTGGAATGCTAGAACACTAGTAATATTTGATTCTGAGATGCCATCAAGGCATGAATGATGAATGAATGAGTGAGTGAGTGAGTGAATGGAAAGTAAAGCAAAAAGCTAAATGGGACCCCAAAGGGCGCAAAAGCTGTAACTCTCAACATCAGTGCTTATTTGTGTGTGTATGAGGTAGATCAGATGTCCTTCTGGCTTCTGGTACCTTCTTAGTGACCTATAATTAAGGCATCTTTCTGATAGGCTTCAATTTTGGATCAGCTGACTTCATTTTTCAGAGTGGAGATGGTAACTGCTATAACTGTGTTTTCATTTTGTTACAGAAATTTATAAAAAGATGCCTTCTCAAATCACACCAATTAAGCAGGCGTTTTCTATACCTGTGTAAAAAACCAGCCTCAGGTCTATAAAAACAGCCTTCTCTCTCTTCCTCAATTGTTCTATCCCTCCTTCTTTTCTCCTTCCTCAAAGATTTACTGAGGGCCTACTGTTCAGGTCATGAAGCTAATCTATGTCCAACTGTTAACAAAATCAATACAGAAGCAGAAATAACAATAACAAAATTCTTTTTCTCTTTAACAGAGAAAGCAAATGCTCACCAACATCTATGCACCCTCTCTTCCTGGGTCCACAGCTAGAAAACATTCCTAGTACTCTTGCAGCAAATGACTGGGTTTTGACCAGTGCAATTGTTGGCAGAAGTTATGAACGCCATCTTCAAGTGTTATTGAACTGGATTTAGCAGATCCAAGGAAGAGTTCTGGGGTCCCCAGAGGCTTGTGGAGCTCCAGCTCTAGATAAAAGGGTCCTGGAACCCTGGATGGAGCGCTGTGATGTCCACCACCTCCAGTCCGATGACAGCCAAGAAAACAACAGCAGAAAGACTGTTAAGAGAAGCCAGTGACATTGAGGGATTATTGTTAAAACACTTAGTCTACTCTGAGTGATGCAGTCTCCTCAATGAATTGATCACAAACTCTCACATTTATTTTAATAAGCATCGTTATTTTTCCTCCTTTCCCATTATGTGTAAGAGCGGTCATTCTTCTGGTTTTATACCATCTCTCCCCACTTACCAAGGAAAGGTATTCTCTCTTCAACCTCTCCTTCTATTGGTATTGAAGCTTGTCTAATCCTTCATCATAAATAAAAAAGAAAGAAAAAAATAAAAAAAAGGAAGAGCTGCGCATGGTGCTGCCATTCCAGCTACTCAGGAGGCTGAGGCAAGAGGATCACTTGAGGCCAGGAATTTGAGGTCGCAGGGAGCTATGATCGCACCACTGCACTTCAGCTTAGGTGATAGAATGAGACCCAGTCTCCAAAACACGAAAACAGAAAAACAAAGCCCCCAAAACAGCAACAAAAAAACAATCAAAGAAACAAATACTCCGTTTATTCCTCTTTCGCCTTTAGCTCCTGTCCTGTAACTCTCCCGCCTTCATAGCTCACCTCGTGTTTCCACCTCCACTACCTTCCATGCCTGGTGGCAGTGGCTTCTGGGAGCCTTCCTCCCTTCCCTGCTGTGGGACTGCTTGTACTAGGCCACCACCAACCTCACCGTTCTTTTAAGAAAAACTTATTCTTTTTGCAAACTCAAAGAAATATGTCTGTATTTATTTCATTTGACTTTTCTACAACATTTGGCTTTGTCAGACTTTCCTCTTTGCCGAAAAAAATTGATCTCCTTGGCCTCCATGCCACCCTGTTCTTCAGGCTTTCTCTTCATCTCCCTAGTCTTTCGTGGTTTCCTTTGAGGGTCCCTTTCCTTTCCCTGTCCCTTTAATGTTGACAGGCTAACCCAGGCTGCCTAGTTTCTCGTGTGCAGCTTAAGCTTGCAAGTATTCTATATGGAGCACACAATGCCAGGCGGCTCTGATTCTTCCTTCCCACTGAAGCCAGGTGACATTTTAAAACACATCCATCCAGCTGGGCACGGTGGCTCATGCCTGGAATCCCAGCACTTTTGGGAGGCCGAGGCGGACAGATCACCTGAGGTCAGGAGTTTGCGATCAGCCTGACCAACACGGAGAAACCCCGTCTCCACTAAAAATACAAAATTAGCCGGGAGTGATGGCACATGCCTGTAATCCCGACTATTCGGGAGGCTGAGGTAGGAGAATCACTTGCACCTGGGAGGCGGAGATTGAGGTGAGCTGAGATCGCACCATTGTACTCTAGCTGGGCAACAAGAGTGAGACTCCTTAAAAAAAAAAAAAAAAAAAATTCCTTCCATCCCCTCAACCCCCTGCTTAAAAACCTTGAGTAAGTGTGAGGATCTGCCCTCATCAAAGACATCCCATAGTCCCCCAGGGCAGTGGTCCCCAACCTTCTTGACACCAGAAACTGATTTTGTGGAAGGCTATTTTTTCATGCATCGGGGTTCGGGAGATGGTTTGAGGATATTTCACGTGCATTTCCATTTATCATTAGATTTTCACAAAGAGCACACAACCTAGGTCCTCGCATGCGCAGTTCACAACTGGTCTTGCGCTCCTGTGAGAATGTAATGCTGCTGCTGATGTGACAGGAGGCGGAGCTCGGGTGGCCAGGCTGGCTCAGCTCCTGCTTTGCGGCCTGGTTCCTAACAGGCCACGGACCAGGACCAGTCTGCAGCCCTGGAGGCGGGAACCCCCGCCCTAGGGTGTTTAAACATAAAGACTATACTCCTCGCCCCCACCTCAAATAAATACAGTGTTAGGACTTTCCCCCCGAATATCAAATCACTGTCTTAAACGTGAGGACATTTTTTTGGATATGAAAACATAAAAGAAAGAAGTAAAAACCAACCCTAAATCTTATTTCACAGGTATAACTGCTGTTAAGCACACAGTGATCATTGTTCTAGATTTTCTGTCTGCACGAACACTCACACACATCCAAACCCATGCTAAGCACATTCAGAAACCTTATCGATGCAGATTATTTTTGAACTATGGCGGGTGTCCCTCCCTGTCTTTCCCAACCTGGAACCAAGTAGATTTGGATAACAAGGCAGTTCTCACGAGGCAGATTCACGATCTAAGCTCCCCCGCCGACATGAGAGAGGCTTTGGATATGTGTGTGTGCCTGTCCCAGACTTTCCCAGAATGGCTCCATAGCAGATGCAGTTCTTTTAGTCGTGCCCTTTCAGTTGATGATACGTTCTGCTGGGGCAGAGATGCTTTCCCTTCCACTGTAATTCAGTCCCTCCCCTCCCTTTCAAATAAGGTGGAGCCACAGCAGAAAAGCAGCCTGCCAAGCTAGGGGCTGTTTTCTCAGCATCTTGTGTCTAGCTGGGTCCCGGGGACTGAGTTCTGATTGACGAATTGTGGGTCAAGATGGTGCATGTTACTTCTAGGCCCACTACATAACAATCGCCCCCATCACCCTCTCCTTTCCTCTCCTTTCTCCTTTTTGCTGGGTGGATATCCATTCTGGGAGTCCCAAGAGCCATCCGGTGAGGGTGACAGGCCTGTGGAAAGCTGGGGCCCGCAGGGCCATGCGGAGGGAAGCGCCCACTCCTGCCCTCCTCCTGTTGAGTTTGTATGAGTGGAAAATAAATTTCTATCTTCTTAAATCACTGAAATTTTGTGCATTAATCTAATTAGCACAGTTACACTTGTTCCATATCCATGAACACAGATTTATATCATTATTTTTATTAGTTGCTTTCTACCTCATTTAGGAATATACCATAATTTTTTAATTCCATTATTGATGGATATTTCAATTATTAATGTTTCTGTTTCTTTTATTCTTCCCTAATAGCATTACAGTGAATATTTTTAAACATAAATCTTTGAAAATTAATTGAATATCTTTTTGGGATAAATGCACCTAATACAATCATTGGGCCATGTGATTGTGATACAGGTGTTTTAAACACTGATATAATTTTATAAACAGACCCCCAGACTTGCAGCAACGGTTCATGAATGTGTCAATGTTTTGAATCTTCTTCCAAGCATTGTTCAGACTTTCTCTGATATATACAAATGTATTATTTGAATCATATTTCTTTAATTAGAAGAGAGGTTAAAGCTCTTTTTACACATTTTTTGTCTATGTAATTTTTATTTTCTTCAGAAATTACTCATCTTTTTGAAAATATTTATCTTGTTACTTTTAAAGCACTCATGGCATATTAAGAATATTATCTTTTTATGACAAATAGTTTTTCCAATAGTTTTCTTTAAGCTCTTTTGTTGTGTTTTTTGACTATGTAGATTAAAAAAAAACATATATTCAAACTTAAAAATCTTTTCCTAAAATATGTTTCTAGCCATGATAACATACCATGTCTTTTTATAACACAAGATTATAAGCACATACACCCAGAATTTTAGGAATTATTTTAATGTATTTTTTTTTACATTATTGTTTTGGTCCATATGAAATTTATTTTGATAAAAAAGGATGAGGAAAGGATATGACTTTATTAGTTTTTTTCCCAAATCGTTAACCACATTTTTATTTTTATTATTTTTTTGGCGGGGGTAGGGTACGGAGTTTCGCTCTTTTCACTCAGGCTGGAGTGCAGTGGCGCAATCTCAGCTCACTGAAACCTCTCCCTCCCAGGTTCAAGCAACAATCGTGCCTCAACCTCCCGAGGAGTAGCTGGCGTGCACCATCACACCCACCTAATTTTTTTTCTTTGTTTTTTTGAGATGGAGTCTCACTCTGTCACACAGGCTGGAGTGCAGTGGTGCAATCTCGGCTCACTGCAAGCCCTAATTCCCGGGTTCACACCATTCTCCTGCCTCAGCCTCCCGAGCAGCTGGGACTACAGGCACTACCACCAGGCCCAGCTATTTTTTTTTTTTCTTTTTTGTATTTCCGGTAGAGACGGGGTTTCACCGTGTTAGCCAGGATGGTTTCGATCTCCTGACCTCATGATCCACCCGTGCCGGCCTCCCAAAGTGCTGGGATTACAGGCTTGAGCCACCGTGCCCGGCCCTAATTTTTGTATTTTTAGTAGAGATGGAGTTTTGCCATGTTGGCCAGGCTGGTCTCAAACTCCTGGCCTCCAGTGACCCAACCACCTAGGCCTCCCAAAGTGCTGGGAATACAGGCATAAGCCACTGTATCCTGTCTGATTAACCACATTTTCTAATAATCATTTTCTAGTAACTAAAAGTGGTCAAATGCAATGCAGGTTTCTGGTCAGCATCCTCACCTGTGCGACTGAGCTAGCAGTTTCCTGAGCTGCTGTTGGGATTTGATGGGCAACGTGCAGAGGGGCCATGCTACCCTGCAGAGGTCAGCTGTTCTGCTCCTCCCTCAGCCCTCTGTCTCCTGTCTGTGAAACCTGGGCTTCCTGTTGTGACTTTTGGGCTCACTGCATCATCATGGAAGTCTGAAGATTGGGAGAGGTGGCCTTGGATATTCTTCAGTTCTGTAGTTAACAAGGAGAGTGTCTCAGAGCGGGGCAGGTAGGACTGGAGTGTGCACTGAGGCATGTTCTTGTGCAGGCTAAGGGGGTTCTTGGGATCAGTGCAGGTGTGGCTCTGAGGAAGACTTACTTCTGCTACTTACTCTGAGTCTTGGGGGCTTCTTTGAGCTTCTTTCTCTGAGGGCAGATGTCAGGTGACCATGGAGGCAGCATGGAGTGAAATGGTCACAAGCCAAGGAAGGCCTGGGGTACCATGAGCAGGAGGAGGCAAGAAGCCTTCTCTCTCAGAGGCTTCAGAGGAAGTGCGGCCCTGCCGACACCTTGATTTTGGGCTTCTGGCCTCTGGAGCTGTGAGAGAGTAAGTTCCCGATGTTTAAGCCACTCTGTCTGTCACACTTTGCTAGGAAAGCTCGGAAAACCAGCAGGACACCTGACTGGGTGGCTGCTCTTTCTCCGGCTCTCTGTGTTTCCTTCACCTCCCAAATGGCTCTTCTGTCTCAAATCTGCTTTGGAAGTAGCTGTAAATGACATAGTAATAGTGATCGGACTTGTTGCTATTTCTGCTGCTGTTCTTGTTTTATTATTTTCACCGTCGTTGCAATTGCTGGGAGGAATGAAGAATTCTGACCTTGACATGTAGATCCTTCTGGAGAATATCATCTCAGCCATTGGTCTCCGGAGGCCTGCTTTCACCTCCACCATTCTGGAACATTCTCAGGCAGGCTGATACTCAGGGCGTATGTGACTCTCAGGGCAGCTTGACAGAGAAAGTGATTCAGCATTCCTGGTTTCTGTTTGAGGCTGTCACAAGCCACACCAAACCGTGCTATAGCCCAGTGGTGCAAGCCCCATCTTGGACCCAGAGTGGCTTGATCCAGCTGAAGCAGTGGGTTAGTGGTGAGGGGCACCTGGCAAGCTGGTAAGATGCAAGTCTGCTTGGGACTGGCAAGTCCCCGAGGCTGTCGGAGCATGATTTAAATCATAGCAATGCTTGTAGACATAGAGGCAGAGGGAGTCTTTAAATGTAATATTTGCCATGAAGCAGGTACCACGTGGGTCTGTGCTGAACTGAACCATGATGAATACAGCCTTGCTTGCAGCTATGGGCATTGGATGAGCAGACCTCCTTCCCTGGGAGGCAGTAACCACCATCGTCCTCTGCTTGTCCTGAGGATGAAAGCCATCCCACTGCTGTGACTGCAGGCTGAACACATTGCCTGCCCATAGGAGATGCTCACTACATGGAAGTACATGGCCCAGTTATTAAGTGAGTGAGCAAATGAATTGGGGGAACCAAATAAAAACGAATGATATAACAACAAATATAAATTGTGGAATTCTAACACTTCAGTGTCAAGTAAATGGATTTCCTCATCACTCCAAAGTAGCTGAATAAAATGTGTGCTTTTGTTCCTCAGCCCTTTGTGTCATTTGAGACAGCTGTCTGTCCTCTTCAGTAGGTGACATTGTGCACATTCATTTGAGCCAGGACTTAGGGAATCTTCACATGCTACGGCCATGCTGACCTTTCCACTGAATTTGACAATCCTCCGTCATTCTTTCCCTAGGAACGCCAAGGACTCAGTTCCATTCATTAATTCCAGTGAGCATATCCTTGACTCATGACATTACAGGTTCTCCACGAAAAGACCAGAAGGCATTTGGAATAATGGTATTGATGGGTTCTCAATATGGAACTTTCGGGTTGAGGACCCACAGAACAGAAGTGACTTAGAAAGAGATCATCATGACGAGACTTCAGGCTAATCAAGCCATTGGTTCCCGTTAGCATTCGGACAGAATTCCGGATCCTCCGTGTGTCCTCACAACTCCCCTCAGAGACAGACGAGGGGACCCAGACCTTCTTGTCAGCCTCACACTTGCCACCTGAGTCTCCAGAGAGTAGAGATGATTATTCCTGATTGGGATAAGGATGCTGAGATTCAGGTAGGTTAAGCAAAATCTCCAAATTCAAGCAGCCTGTTAGCACTGGGGCTGGAAACTGTACATGTTCAGGGCTTTATGGAGGAGGCCACGCTGCCTCTACCCAGAGCCAATCCTCTGAACGTAGAAGATTCTTTTAAAGTACTTAAACCCTTTTCATTCATAATAACAGGGGTTTGGATGTGAGAGTTAGGGAAGAGGTGCCAGTCTGAATCAGTAAGAAGTTTTCATCACGAAGCACTTCCTAACTGACAAAATGCAACTGTATATCACTTAGGCAGGTAGATAGGATATTGAGAAATTAGTAACAAAGAACTGTATGTTCCAAACTGATATAGGACAGTAATGACCACATAATAAATGAGTTCACATGCAAATAGGTGTTTCTGCAGGGCCTGAGCCACTGAGACATCTGCCAGTTTAATCCACACGGAAACTACACTTGGTTATGCTTTTAACTTTCTTGTGACAGGCTAGGAGCATAGTAGGTTCTTCATAAATAAGTACTGGGTGGACATTATTAAGAATGATCATCTCCAGACACATCTGGCCTGGACAGCTTCTGCGTTTAGTTCCTCCAGTGACAAATGGCTGCCCACAGGCTAATCCCCCAAAGCTTTATTTAGAGTGAAACTCAAGGCTCTTGCAAAACAGCCACAGATGCCTTTTCCAGCCTCCTCTTCAGATTCTCGAGGAGCCTCATCCTGTTGTCTAGCCACGCGCACAGCTGCTCCTCACCCTGGGCCACGCCTTCTCTGCTGCTGTGCCTCGGGCCACATCCCAGCTCCTTCTGCCTCGCTTGACCTTGGCCAGGGAGTCAGGGAAGGGCAGTGATGCCCCCGAAGTTAAGGTTCTTGAGAGGAAGAGCTGGGGCCGTGGGCTGCTGAGTATCCCTGTGAAGGGTCGAGGGGGACAGGTGATTTTGGGTCTATGAGGCTGTTGTCATGGGCAAGAGGCCCAATTCTAGGCTTTTAGTGCAGGGTTCACCCTCAGGCCATCAGAGTGATTAAATCCAAAAGGCTGTGAGGTGAGGCCCAAGTCACTGAGCAGGGTCCTAACCAGCTGGAGGGATGAGCCTCTTCCCTGAACTCTGCATATCAGAGGGCGCAGCTGGAACAGGCCAGGGGGAGCCAGGGCTGTGCAGTCTGGGGTTCAGTGGCTTCTGGCTTAGTGACTCTGCCGTGTGGTGACCGAGTCGCGTGGAGTCCGTGTTTCTTGGATCCACCTGAGCTCCGATTCTCACGGGTAGGAACCAGGCTTAGGATTTGCCTGTGAGACAGGAGACCCTGGAGGCAGCAGAGGAGACCAAGGTCCTGCCCACTGCCTGGTCTCAGCCCTCCCTCTGTCCTCTGGAGCCAGCTCCTGCAGCTGTGGCAGAGAAACTGGACCTCAATGTGCCTCCCTGGGTTTTGGCTCCAGCAATAATCAGGGACAAGCCCAGTCAGCCCAGAGTGTGACGGTGTGGCCGGGGGACCAAGCCCAGAGTGTGACAGTGCCCAGAGTGTGATGGTGCAGCCAGGGTACCCAGTCCAGAGTGTGACAGTACAGCCAGGGGACCTACCCCAGAGTGTGACAGTACAGCCAGGGGACCTACCCCAGAGTGTGACGGTGTAGCCAGGGGACCCACCCCAGAGTGTGATGGTGCAGCCAGGGTACCCAGTCCAGAGTGTGACGGCGCAGCCAGGGGACCCACCCCAGAGTGTGACAGCGCAGCCAGGGGGCCCAGCCCAGAGTGTGATGGCCTGGCCAGGGAACCCAGCGGGCAGGAGGAATCCTAGACTTCCCGTCAATCTCAGCATGGGAGCACTGGAGTGCCACAACTGGGGGCACATTTCGAGACCATAAAGAGGAACACCCAGTTATAGCCACACCGTTTCTTGATACATGGGCAGTAGTTATCTCAGGCTGTCTAACCTATTACCCTAGCACCCAGTGCCTGAAAGCATCGAACACTTATTGCCTCGCAGTTTGTGTGGCCAGGGGATGGGGAGACTCGAGCTTTGCTTCAGGCTATGGAGGACCAGGTGCACCCTCCTGGTTGACAGGCCTCGGGTCCTCAGGGATGTTGTCAGAGGCGGTGGTTGAGTGTTACACGGGCGTCTCCAGAGGGCTGCTCACGACGTGGTAGTTTGCTTCTCCTGGGGGAGGTGTGAGTGAGAGAGAGAGAGAGAGAATGAGAGTACCACTTCCAAGCGGAGTCATAATCTTATAACCTATCTTTGAAGTGACGTCCCATCACTTTGCCATGGTGATAGTCACCAGAAGCTGGTCATGAAGCTGTCCCAGACTCAAGGGGAGCAGGTCATGGGAAGGCAGGAAAGCGGGAGATGGGCATCACGGGGGCTTCTGCAACAGCAAGCATTGACGGAGCAGGGATCCTGCTCCAGGAGGACATCTATTTCTGAGGATAAGACATGAAAAGGCCTCGTCTCTGCTGACAAGGGGTACTCAGTGTGGACAGGAAAGAGGTGTGAACACACTGTCGGGGTGTGCCAAGGCTGGCTTTGATGAGGGCCGGTCTCGAGTACAATGAGGGCAACAGAAGCATCTGGGTCTGCACCGGTGGAGGGTCAGGGCTGGACTCTGGAGAAAGCAGCCCCTAAGAGGAGGCCTGGCGACCCCATGACTTTAACCCAGTGGATGACTGAAGCATCTGGGTCTGCACCGGTGGAGGGTCAGGGCTGGACTCCGGAAAAAGCAGCTGCTAAGAGGAGCCTTGGTGACTCCACGACCTTAACCCAGTGGATTACTGTTGCCTGGAAGAATGGATGAAGATACACAGCTCCACTTTTCACCAGCCTCCACCTGAAAAGCTCTACCTGAAAGACTCTGCCTTTTGAAGCGAAGGGGTGATGATTCAGGGGGAGCGTCTCTAGAATTGAATAGTCCCTGATTTGTGGCTGGGAGAGGGACCCACAGTAGCACAGACCATCCTTGGCTATGGCTCCCGAAGGCCATGTGTGTCCCCCACATTGTACTCTAGGTGTTCTGATCCCACTCTGTCTTCACAGCTGCCTCCAACTGCAAAGCACTGGGTTTACAAACGCAGCAAACTGCACACACGGCTGGCCTGCGCTTGGCTGAGAGCTGACACTTGAAGTCCTGGTCTTCTTAGTAACTGCTTCCATCTGGGCTCACTTTGCATCCTCGCCCTGCATGCAGAGCTGTGCGTTCCAGGGTACATAGAGAGGAGGGCCTTGGTGAAGGTGTCCAGCACACGTGGTGAAACTCCTTGGACTCACAGAGACTAATGTGCTCACCGGTGCCAGGGGGTGAATCTCAGGTGCAGTTCTCTGGAGGCAGTTGAAAGCTACGGGAAATTGCAAAGTGGCTCAAAATAGAATTGGGGATGTAGATGGTGAGAGTGCCGGCTGTGGTTTCCCACTGGGACTGGATTGCAACCCTGCTCCGTCACAAGCTCGCCTTGTGCCCACCCGCTGCTCCTCCAGGTGCTGTGTAAGGGCAGGATCAGGAAGCTCCATAGACCTGTGGAAGCGGCTGAGGCCATGTGCACCAACGACCAGGATGTGGCTGATGCTTCAATAACACTATTCCTCCCACTTGGAAGACAGGATTGGTTTTAAATCTGCATTTTGATTCTACTCTTACCTGCAGATCCCTTCCAGGTATCAGAACACAGCTGGGCAAAGGGAGGTCTTCAGTCTGCCATCACCCCACTGCCCATATTTCCTGGAAGTCCCAAATACTGTGTGGTTTGCTCATTGCACCAAAAGCTAGTTAGAGGGGTAAACAAATTTTTATCTCCATAGTTCTAGATTTGCAAGTTTTTTTTTTAAGAAACATTAATTCTAACAACGAACTCTCCTCAGAGGCCATTCTGTCAGATAATTCTCCCTCCACTCATTATAAAATGTATGTGCAGTGAAATTCTAAAATTGTACCTAGTATCATCATTGATTTGTGGGGCAGTATTCTGACATGCAGCTTGCTTCACTGAGGCTCATATGTATATAATCGAGAAAACCACCACAGGCATTTCTGTCTGGTCTAACTTTTGCAAAATCATGGTACACAGGTCGTCACTATCCTCCTTTACTTGGACAAGGACTCTATTTATCTGGAAGATCTTGTTTTAAATTGTATTAAGTATGCAACAAAAATGGTCATGAATCCATTGATATTAGTATAATCATGGGTAATCAACTCAGATGCCTTCAGGGCACAGAGAGTGGCAGGATTGTGAGAAGTTGCTGCAGGTGGCATGGTGGGGATGGGAACCAGAGAGTGCAAATCCTACCTAGAAACATCCGGGTTTGCATGAAAATAAAATACGGCACTGGTGAAAACATCTGCAGGCCCAGAGCCACAAGGCTTCTGGTTTGTAAAAATTGGTTGGAATGTGTCACGTCAAGGAGGCTGTTTCTTACCTTGTGTTACTGCCGATTTGGAGTGACCCAAATCCACAGACAAGGATACCTCTACAGACCTGCACACGTGCATCTAGGTAATGGATCTGACCTTAGAGGCACAGCCATGCAGCCAGTTATGAGACCTCAATGAAGTACCTGAAGGCTGCAACGGAGGGCTCCTTTCAAAGGTGCAAGAACTAACTGAGTAGCATGCAGAGTGTTAACTAACGGTTGCAGTTGGACTCTGGGACAAATTAGGTCTCATTCCTGTGACTCTGTTAACTAGGACCTCAGTGAAGTTTCTGAATCCTGCGTAATCTCGGCTCCCTCACTGGAAAGCAGGGATACCATCAGTAGCTCCCTCGTGGACTTGCCGAGGGGGTTCAGCTGGGTGATGCAGCCCGTGGTCAGTGCTCAGCAAAAGGACGCCTCTGCGACTGGGGTTCTCCCTTCTGTGCTTCCAGGGGACCTGAGAGGCCAGCGGAGAGTGGAGGTGGTGGGAAGGCGTGGAGAGGAAACCCAGGGTTTCACTGGACACCAAAGGGCATCCACTATCCTCTAGATGGCTCAAACCCTCTTTGCGGCTGCCTGGGTTTTCTTTCTCAGGGCTGCCCGACCCCTTCACCCCTCTGCTGTGTCACTCATTGTTGGTTTCCTGGCTCTGGTCCTCACCCACATTAGCTGTACCCAGCATGGCCTGGCATGGTATTTGCTGGATGATTCCATGAGCCAAATACAGTCTTCCTGAGGGGCCCTTTCTCTCTGCAGCTGCCCAAGGTGTGACATTTCTCCCTGTCTTGTGAGGCATTCTCAGCCTAGGTGCTGTGTCCTTCCTGCTTTTCCCTGATGTCCTGAACCTCAGACTTCAGGCAGCTTTGGGCTTACACTGTGAGCGCCTCCACTTACCCCTCTGTGCCTGACAGTCACCTCCCATAACTTCTGAAGTTAAATGGCTCAAACAAGTCACAGGCATCTGTCCTCACTTCCACCCAGCCCTTCATTCCGTCTCTGGGAGACACATACCGCTCAACCTGTCCTCACTCCTCAAGATCATCTGGTGACCCACTCTGAGCTTTCCTCAAGTGTCAACACTTGCTACCGTTGCCTTTTATTTCCGGAGTCATCTAGTGACCCTCTCGGAGCTTTCCAGGCTGCCTGAACCGGGACCTCTGCTTATGGCCATTCTGCCCCAGACGCCCCCAGCCACTGGTCTCATTGCTTCCCACCCCACCTGCACCCCTGTCTCATCTACATCCCCTCTCAACTGTCCACGGTTTGCCTCTCACCAGGGAACTGCATGTGCACTGTCCCTGCAAGACCCTTGCAGTTACCGAAAAGTCACCACGCGACTTCATAGAGAGTCAAATTTAATTTGGGGGAAATGCAATGCCACTAATTTTAAATTAAGACATATATATATATATATATATATATATATGTCTCCACACACACACACACACCTACCCACACACGTATATATAGAATATACTGATCTAGACTTTTTTTTTTTAAATAAAAAAAGATTTGAAATAATGTCATGCTTGTAGTTTCCAGTTCAGGCTGTGCACCCTGATTCTTAGAGCTGGACGTTGACTCTGCTGTGCTGGTGGTGGGGAGCTTCAGATGCACAAGGTATGGGGTGCTTCATCTTGAAAATTAATGTCAAAAATCATAATAGTAATTTCCTGCCTGCGAGGGAGCTCCCCCATCACCTCTAAGGTACTTCCTGCCTTGTGGCTCACTCTCCCATGTGTGAGTCCCTTGGACACACTTCCTCTTTTCTGTCCCTAATGTATGACAAAGTTAGCTATGAGCTATCACCTCATAGCTGGAGGATTTGCCTATTTATTTTTCACTTCCCAAACTGCCTAAGTTCAGGCCCTCAGAATCTCGCTGTATTAGTCTGTTTTCATTGCTGCTGATAAAGACAGACCTGAGACTGGGCAATTTACAAATGAAAGAGATTTATTGGACTCACAGTTCCAAGTGGCTGGGGAGGTCTCACAATCGTGGTGGAAGGTGAAAGGCATGTCTCACATGGCAGGAGACCAGAGAAGAGGGCTTGTTCAGGGAAACTCCCCTTTTTAAAACCATCAGATCTCATGAGGCTTATTCGCTATCATGAGAACAGCACAGGAAAGATCTGCCCCTGTGATTCAATTACCTCCCACCGGGTCTCTCTTACAACACGTGGGAATTGAAGATGAGATTTGGGTGTGGACACAGCCAAACCGTATCATGCACGCATGGATCCCTTCAGCTTCATACTTGCCAGTGTCTCTGCTCCTTCTCAATTCATGTCACCCTAAAGCTTGTTTTATGTTCTGTTCTAGGTTGAAACCGAAAGACATTTAAAAAAGCAGATATATGTATTTTTAGATTTCTTGAGGAAAGGGTTAATGAGTTCCCCATCCCCCGCCAAGGTTTTACAATCATACAGATGAAGCTCAGCTTTTAATATAAAAAGATTGTAGATTGCAGCAAAGCTGAGAACATTCTGCTCTCCCAGAGCTTCTAATAAAATTCTGGGCTCCCAACAGAAGAGGAATTTGTGTAAGGACTGAGAAAGCAATGGTGGTCAAGGTGATTCCTGTCTTCGTGAAGCATCTATGGTTATTATCTTCTCTCTCCTAGTGACACTCTATGATAACTGATGTCTCATTCCATCCAGAAACTGAGGCCCAGAGAGCTTGAGTCACGTGTCCCTGGCCATAAAAACTGTTCAAGTTCCAAGCCCATTCTTTTTCCTTGGAATCGCGCCCTCTCGCCTGTGTGACTAGGATAGTTGCCTTAGCACCTAGTCAAGCGTCTGTCCCATGTGAGTTGCCAATATTTGTTTGCCGAGTGAATAATTTAGTTCACATAAAGTCCTACATGCACATGGATAGGTATACTGACATATTTCAATCTTTTAAGAATGTTTTTTGACAGGATTGGAAAATTAAGTCAGCTCAAAACTACGGTAACTTGAGAAGGCTAAATGTTTTCCTTTGTTTCATTTTCCTATAACTGGAAGGATATGAACATGACCATAGGAACACATTTTTTATAGAATTGTTCGTGTTCTTCTTTGCTTTGACATTTGCCAAATACTTTTAAAAATCTAGGGTTATTATGTGTGTGGACCATTCTGTCTTAATCAAGATCTGCTCATCACTGTTGTGATGGAAAAGAAAATCCAGCCAAAGAAAAGATTACTAACCAGTTTTGATAAATGTCTTGTGACTGTCAGCAACATTGATTCCAACAGATCTCAGACAATAATTTGAGGGCATTTTATCTTTGTTGGGTGTTGGAAACTTTTTAAAATTATTTGACCAGGACACTTAAGTGGCACACCCTACTGGATTCAGTGTATCTCTAATTCGGTAGGAAATAGTCAAGTTTCCAAAACTTTGGAAAGTAAAATCTGTGCTACGAAATGTATATTTCACTTGATCTGTAACTTTTGGAGCTCTTTGGGGCTGAGACAGCACTCACGAAGCACATACTGTCAAGACAGACAGGACCTCACCTTTTTGGGTCACTGCTTTGCTAAGGAGACACTCCCCAACGTCTTGCAGGTGGATTGTGGGGTGAACAGCCAGAGGCTCCCTGGGTTACACATGTTTCTAATACTAAGTTCTATCCCTGACTTAAAACTGGTTCCCACATTTTAAAATCACAGGCAGGTTTAGCAGACATGTTCCTGCAGTAAGGAGAAAAAAACCATTTTCTCCATTGCAGACGTTTCTGTGGCTCACCTGGCTCCATGTTCATTTTTTTTCAGAGAGCAGTGAATTGGTAAAGTGTGATGAGTTTTTCTTGAGCAACCCCACGGCAAGGTCCAAGCCCTCCTGAATCTCCGAAATGAAGCCCAGATGATGCCCAGGAGCATCAGCGTGGTCTTCTTGTCTCCTTGTTCCTCACTCAACAGTGTATCCACATGTTGCTGAGTCTCCAATGCATGGGCAGGTGCATGAGTGTACCTCTCCATGGAGTTTTGGTGACTTCCACGCTGCGTGAAGATCCTCCTGACAGCCTCTCAGGCACCCTCGTTCCTTCAGCTCTTATTTCACTTTCTTGCTTTGGCTTTTGCTCTTTGCCGCTGCCTGGTTTGAACAGTACATTCCTTTGGCCCAGGTAAGACAGTCCCCAGTTCTGGGCCCTGCATTTTAGAGAATCCCACTCTAGCTTCTCCCGCTGTGCCCCTCCTCACCTGATAAGGCAAACATGTGAGCCTGGGCCCACTGGGAGCCCACTCCATCCTTTCCACTTTCTAGACAACGCTCTGTGTCCCTGTGACTCCAGAATTCCCTAACCAACCAGCCCTAAGTCTCCTCTGAGGTGTGCGTCAGCTCATCCCAAGGAGGATGGCACTGGTGTCACCCCCACGGTAGCGTCTTTCTAAAATTGTACGCGCCAGGCTGCAACCCCTCATCATAGGGCAGGGGTGGCTGCAGGGGTGGTTATCGGGAAGGGGAAGCTGCAGCTTGACTCCCAGGTTGGGGGCTCCACACTCAGCCTCAGGGGAGCCCCTGCACTGTGGGAGCAAGCAGGGGCTGGTGGGGAGAAGGCATAGGTCTGGGGACTGAGAGCCTCAGGTTCTTCTCTGGTCCCACAGTGTTGGAGCTGGGCCCGGGCTGTAGAACTCCCGGAGGCCTCGGCATCCTCACAGGTTACACCTTCAGCCCCTGGTGCTTCCCTCCCAGCAGATGAGAAGCGCCTGGCCCTCTGGTCCTCGTGCCAGTCACACCTGAGGAGGCCTCCCATGGCCCGTCCCCTCCCTACAAGGGTACCAGGAAAATGGAGCCTCTGGGCAGGGTCTTCCCTCTGGGGTCAATGCCAGGCTATCTCAGGGCTCTCCCATAGTATCAGACTATGCTGGAGTGGGGAGTGTGATATGCGATTCTTATTTTAGACGCTGCTTATCTCTGAGGAGTATCTGCCGAGGGCTGGCGATAAGGTCACTCCCAGCATCTCCCCTCTCCTTCACCACTTCTCCCTTCATCCCACACTCCCACTGATTCCACAGGGATGACATAGCTGAGAAAGCTGGGCCATGCTCCTGAGTGGCCAGGCCCCTATCAGCAGAGAATGGGCAGGACAGGGAAGAAGGACGTAAGGAGGCTTGCTAAGCACCGGGAGCCCTCTGCAGACGTTGCTGCACTCACTGCACAGCACTCGCGGGGCAGGGCTTTCCTACCATTTTACATGTAGGTAAGTGGAGGCCCAGGTAGCTGTCCAGACTTCTCTAGGGACCTACTGCTTGGGAGTAGTTGGGATTGAAGGTAGCTCTGTTTTGTTCCATATCCCTGTTCTTCCTATTGCTTCAAACATCTGCACTTGACATTGTCTTTCTAAAATCCTACGTGTCCCAGGAGACAGACACTCACCTTTCCTTCTTTAGACCTTGCTGTGAGCCACACAGACATTGGGTTGGGTGGCCAACTCATAGGATAAGGCAATTTAAGCGGGAAAACAGTATATTGTGTTTATAGGGTAAGGCACAGTAGTGCAGAGATGGCACACAGCACGGGCATACACTCATGTACACACAAACATGCACTTACACGCATGCACACACACACATACACATGCACACATGCACATACACATACATGCACACCCACATGCACATACATGCACACACACAAACCTACTGCTTGATTGACAGAGTGGTCATTGGCTCTGAGGTCAGAAATGTTGGTATATATCTGTCCTAATCAACCAATTTGCAGAAATCCTAGATTTTCAGACCAAACGTGGCAGTAAGATCAGGTTTCACCAAATTTGTACTGGATTCCACTTATTGAGATCCAGAATGGATCTTTGATGTTTCCACAAAAAGTGAGGGTTAAGATGTTAGCCTTCTCTGTCCATGTTCTGGCATTTTCCAGCCACATAGGAGCCAGTATGCTCCATTGATGTGACTGTGATTTTAGAGAATATTGAACACATGGCCGAGCTACATCACCACGGGTGAATGTATGGCATGCATTTGGGCAGCCCTAATGGAACACAGTTGGAGTCCTCCACTCCCACCAAGGCAGGCTCCACCCATCCCTGTGGCCTGGTTCTAAATTGCATTCCCGAAGCTATAATCATCTTGCGGTTGTCAGGACATATGGCGGCTGCCCTTGACTTCCATTTGGGATTTCTCAAAAGTCACCATTGTGAGGAGCCATCAGGAATGTGGTTCCTCTCTGTAGCCACACTTCTCCCAAGTCCTGGGGTTTGAGCTGCGTGCCCTCAGCCCCCTTTTTGTCCTGCCTTGGCAAAGTCCTCTTTCTTCTCACATAGATCTTTTGAGTTCAACAAAGTGGAAGCTCAAATTCTTCTCTCTCCACTTTTCAATTGCCAATTCCCAAGCCAACTCTTACCTCATTCGAATAACAGAGTCCTTGGAACCTCTACTTACTCCTCAGTCAGGCTTCAGTGCCTCCTTCCTCAAGCAGTGTCTCAATTGCAGGGTGGCACCCTTTGGCCCTAAACTCCTCTCCCAAGTCCAACCCTCTTCCTGGGAGGTGCACACAAGCTGCACAAATTTCAAATAATAAATTATATTTGGTAGGGATCTTATTCACAATCTAAACAACTTTTCCCTTTTTACCCTTGGTGAAACTGGGTTCAGGGGAGATGAGATAATTAGTCCAACGCTACAGGCATCTGGTCACTCAACTAGGAGCAGGACAAAAGTGTCCTGGCACCCCATGCTCTCCTTCTCGTGCCTTATTTTTGGGTTCCAGTTGCATTTAGAACACTCATTAATGCTTTTTTATTTTCAAATCTTGCTGGCCTACATGCATATATTCCTGCCTTTCTTTGTTCCAAAGATTTTTTGATGCAGCTTGTGAGACTATAATACAATAAAATAGCAATATGTAGATGGATGTTTTAAGTCAATATGTGAGAAAATATAAATAAAATGGTATGATAAAACCAGAGGGAAAGTTAGTTATAGGAATTTTTTCCATAAGGTGTTACTTGCTTAGTGAAGTTGAATTGAAAATTAAAGCATGGGCTCCCTGGCAACCAAAGCAAAAAGGGAAAGCCTACAGTTGAAGATTCACACCGTCCACAAAAGAAATATCAATTACTCAGAAGTCAGCTTTTTCTGGTCACATTTTGTCTTATTTCTGGCTCTTTTTCTTTTGTCTGAGGACATACATGTCATATCTGTCATTCAACAAAAGGTACATTTATGTTCCTTCCATTCATTCCATCCAAGCTGCTGAACCATTCCCTGGCATTCTTCCAAACCTAGGTCACTCTCCACAGAACAATGGCTGGCAGCTCTGCTTTGGTAACACAGCCTCCTGAGCTTTCCTTGCTGTGCTCCCTCCTTGTTTCTGCCCAAGGTTGTGTTCCTTCCTCAGAGACTGGCCAAGGGTGAACTGAGGGATGGCAGCTGCCACGTGACATGTTTGCTGTGGTGCATTTACATTTGCCTTGGTACCTGAACAGCTGGACACATAGGCACAAAACTCCCATCATTTGTGTTCATGTGCTGTTCCCTGCTCCCTGGAAGCTGCAGAGGAAGACAAGGCAGGGAATTGAGGTCTCCTGTCATATCCACCTCCTGCCACCATCACTGTCTGCAGACAAGGCTGCAGGAAAGCCCTGTCTCCTGTCGGTCACCAGGAGCCAAGAAAAAACACTCCAGGTGCAAGTGGCAGCTCAGGGGACTTGAGGCAGGGTGCATCCTGTCCCCTGCAGAAACCAGCTCTTTCTTTACAGTTTTTATATAGCATCTATTTTTATTATCTTTCTGTCTCTTTGCCTGTTTGTCATCCATCTATCCATTCGTCCATCCCTTGCCTGTTTCCATAAATTATTTGAAGCAACGTAGAATTTCAGATAACACAAAAAGATAGAGTAAGGCAGTCAGGGTCAAGCCTAATTTTCTGGCACCAGGGGCCCAGTGGGTTGGATAACAGAGCCTTTGAGTGCCATTACCCTCTAATGATGAGAAGCTACTGTTCTTTCTCTAACGACTTCAACTTTGAACTTCCTTTTCTCTTGGGCATCTTGTAGATTGACAAGTCATCTCTTAGGACTATCCAGGTCCCTATTAACATGCTCAGCCAGCACATACATGCCAGATGATTGTCCAATAATAGTACAACATTTGTGTAATGCTTTACAACAATCACTAATTGATTCTCAGGAGGAGAGGATTCCTACTGTGCTTAGGGATTTTGGTGTTCTGCTTTGTTTTCAGACTTCTGCTGAGGTCACTTGGGAAGAGCTAGAGGACTTCAAAGGTCAAACATCACAGGTCACTGCTCTCCCTTTTTCTCAGACCTTCTTATAGCTTGATCAAGGATGGAGTGGGTGGGAGTAATGTTTGAGAAAGACAGTTGAGGGGGGTGGAGGGAGAGACTACAGTACTGGGGAAAGAACACAGAGCTGGAGGTAGGCTTAGACCTGAACCCTTGCTCAGCAACTGGCTTGCTGTGTGATCGCAGGTAGGCCCCTTTGCCTCTCTGCGCCTCTGTTTCACCAGCTGAGAGGGATGGCATTGAATTAAGTGAATCTCAGACATTTCTTTAAGGTAAGCATTGGGAGTCTGTGCACTGGCTAACAAAGGCTTTTCCTGAAGAAACAGCACATGGTGCCCAGCTTGCAAATCTCAGGACTCTGCCTCATGTCGGGTTCTCAGTTCCTCTCTGCCTCACGCTCCTTTATAGCCCATTACAAAAGCTGAAAGGACAAAAATGAAGATAATGAAACACAATGCGAAGAGCGAATCAGTCAGTAAATCCCTCACTCCATACACAGAAAATTATCACCAGCTGTTGCCCAATTAAATGCAACAATCCAGTAGTGCACAAGCAGTTCACAGGAGATTTCAGCGCATGCTGTGCGCCCAGCCAAACCACTTCCACAAAAACCCAGAAGATTTCAACATAAAAACACATTTTTCCATAAACTACATTTGTGTTTTCACTAGAAGCATCCCTACACGAAGACTTGGTGAACAGTGGTGGACTCGGTTAGCAAACTTCACTCTGGATTTTTGTACACATTCTGCCTTTCGCATCATGTAGAAGGGAATCTGAAAGGAGAACTTCTCATCACAAGTGCAGGAAGACTATCTTAAACTCTTAGTAATGCCCTGTAAGATAAGCAGATAAATGCAATGTCATCAGTAGGTGCACTCTTGCATTTAACAACTCATCATCCATTTATTGTGCATCCTCCAGGTGGCAGGCAGTTTGCTAAGTTTCAGAGGATAAAGATCAATAAGGCAGTTTCTGCTATGAGGAAACTCAAAGTCCAGTGTGACAGATGTGAAAATTACAAGACAATGTTACACGTTGTAAGGGTGGTATTAGGATCTTGGATCAAAACAGCAAGCATTAAGATGCTCAGGGGAGTCAGAGGAAGCTTCTAGAAGGAGCTGTGCTGGAGCTGGGACAAAGGCATGGTTAGCTCCTAAATTTAATATAACCAATTTTTTCCCTATAATGTAGGGGTTGTTGAAGAAATGGTTTTCTGTTGGCATGGATGTGGTGAAAAGGGAACACTTTTACACTGCTGATGGGATTGCAAACTAGTACAAACACTATGAAAAACAGTGTGGAGATTCCTTAAAGAACTAAAAGTAGATCTACTGTTTGATCCAGCAATCCCATTACTGAGTATCTACCCAGAAGAAAATAAGTCATTATACAAAAAAGACACATGCATGTTTACAGCAGCACAAATCACAATTGCAAAAATGTAAAACCATCCCAAATGCTCATCAATGAGTGGATAAAAAAATTGTGATATATATCATATATAAATATATATGCCTATATGATATATAATATATAAAATGATATATGATGTGTATGATATATATGATATATACTCATAAGTGGGGGCTAAGCAATATTTTTATATATTTTATACATATATATAATATAGAATGTATAATATATGGAAAGACATTTTTATATATCTCCTATAAGATATATATTACATACATATATATTTATATTACAGATATCATATATGATATACTACATAGATATTATATATGATATACATATGATATCATATCATATATATGATATATATGCGTGCACACGCATGTGTGTGTACACATCATGGAATACTACTCAGCCATACAAAGGAATGAAATAATGCCATTTGCAGCAACCTGGATGGAATTGGAGGCCATTATTCTAAGTGATGTAACTCAAGAAAGGAAAACAAAACATTATATGTTCTCACTCATAAGTGGGAGCTAAGCTATGATGTTTTTCTTTTTAAACATATGTATTTAGAAAAGATCCTACAAATTCTAATATGTATTTTTGAACTTTTCATTTAAAAATATTTTCTAATTTCCATTATGAATTATGATTTCTCCATAGGCTCATAGATTATTTATAAATGGAATTCTTAATTTCTAAACATATACGTATTTTATAATTTTCTTTGTTCGTTTTGACTTCTAGCATAATTGCATTGCCATCAGAGGGCACACTCACTATAAATTCACTCTTTTAAAAATTGGTCATTATTTGTTTATGACCCAGTATATAGTTAATTTTTGTAACTGTCTTTGGTGTGCTTTAAAAGTCCCTGTATTCTGTAGTTTGGGAGATAACATTCTATGTACTTATCAGTCAAGTTTATTAATCAAGTTCTTTAAATCTCTATATTCCACTATTTGTTTGTTGTTATTGTTGTTTTGGTCTGCGTGAATCAATCAATAATAAGAGTTGTGCCAAAAGTTTTAATATGATGGTACATTTTTCTATTTCTCCTTGTAGTGGTAGCAACTTTTGTCTTATGTGTTTTGTGACTATGTTATTGACTGCATACAAATTTAGAATAGCTTTTTATCTTCTGGGTGATTTTAATGTTCCATTGTTGTGATTTTATGATCAAAACTCTATGAGTGTTTTGCCTCAAAATGTACTATATCTAATATACTAGGTTTCTTTTGGTTGGTGTTTGCATGGTGTGTGCTTTTCTTTCTTGTTACTTTTAACAGTTCTATACATTTTGTTTAAGATATGATTTGTATGTATAGATTATATTTGGAATTTTTTTCACCCTGTGGCATTTTTTATGTTTCTACTGGGTCATTTACTTTATTTATATCAAATGGAATTACGGATATATTTATATTATTTTGTGCTTTCTATCTATCTATGTTTCTTTTCCCTTTCTTTCCTGCATTCGTTTAGTGGCTACCCTAAGAATTATAACACTACTACTTAATTAATCTATATTAACAAATGCTTTTCTCCTCCTCTTGAACAATACAGTGCCATATAAACTAACTCCATCCCTTTGCCTCCTGACTCACTGGTTGCCCATCTCTCTTGCCCTTGGGAATGTCAGGTTCAGCATCTCCACAGCTGACTGTGGGCCAGGGTTCCTGGATGCCACTCAGATTTTGCCAATCATTACAATCATTGCACCTACCTTCCTTTTAATGATCAATCACTGCCACCTGGTTTTTGATTTTAGGGAATCCTATTGCGTTATGGATATCAGGGGACACAGTTCTGTATCAGCATTCCCTACTGTCAGTCTTGACTTGTAGAAAGCAGCCGCACTGAGCTTTCCTGTGAAACTGATGCGCCATTTAACAGGGTGGTCCTTCTTGCTTTGGAAAACAGCCTCCAGGCCCTCCTGTGATGCTTAATTGGCTGGGTATTCCACTCCTCCCTGTTAAAATCAAGTGATATTCTATGGCACATTCGCGCCAGCAACCCCACTTCTCTGAGACTTTTGATTTCTTTTTTCATGTCTGAGATGTTCTGGGATTCCTGTCTCACTTAGCATAGGCTGGTGCTTTCTCCTGGCTTCCCAGTGCCTCCACGGTGTGTTAGCATCCTCCCCCACGGCCCTAGCCTGCGTGCTCAACCCTTGGTCACCGGAGATTTTGCCCTTGTCCTCCTATGTCTCACCTTCACCTTGATCCCAGGTCTTCAGGCTCCGCTCTCCCAGCTCCTGCTGATACATGTTGGTAAAAGGCCCTGCAGGTCTTTTGGGGAACAGTCCTTCTCCTTTTCAGCAGGCCCGACATATTCCCAGCCACATTGTGCTGAGACTTCAGTGTTGACCTGGTAGCTAGGAGAGCTGGTGGGATAGGTCTTAAGCAGGGGTGAGGGGTAGGGAGGAAGTGGTTCTGGCTCTCATTCTCTTGTAAGACAGTGGTCACCTGATCTTAGCAGGGAGGAGTGGGTTACTTCTGCTCACCCAGAGGTTTGGACAGATGAAGGGGCTTGAAATTTTCAAAAGCATTGATGTCCATGCTCCAGCCCCAAATCTCAGCACCCAACTTCCCAAATGGAGATCTAACCTTGGCGTGGTAGTAACTTTGCTGAAGTTGAGATTCTACTTCCACTGGAGCTCTGCTACACTGACAATGAACTTCTGGACCTAAATATCAAGTGTTCTGCCCCAAAGTATCAATCACATTCAACAATGGTCATTGGAGTCTCATGTCCTCAGAATTATCCTATCCCTTGAATTTCTCAAATGTGTGGGGTCTCGCACCCTGTGCGTGCCTTGCAGTGTGTCCCTTCCTCGTTCATGACTGTGAAACGGACAGTTGCGGTGCAGCTTGCTGGGGCTCTTCATGCTTCTGTCCCTGGCTCCCAGTGACGGGGTCTTCACTGCCTGTCGGCCAGAAGGCTGCCGACTTCCGGAATTCCATTTTAGATTCCAGTTCCTCAGACCAGGCCTGGCACCAGCTGCTCTAAGTCAGGTTCCTCAGGCAGCAGATACAGATAGAAATCTGAGTCAGGAAGTTGATGGCGGTGTGCCTCTGTGGAGGAGTGAAACGGGGACAATAGAACAAATGAAATGGTTTAACTGAAATGTAGTTCATGCAAAGGCCTCCCAGATCCCACAGGGAGTTCTGGACTCAGTGTTGTTCTATCTGGAGGCCAGGAGGCCAGGCCTTTCCGCTGTCTGCACTGGCCGGTCACAGGATGGAGGCTGTCCCTGGGGAAGGGGAAAGGGTCTCTTGCAGAGGCAGCTGTGTTGCATTGCAGGCAATTGGGATAATTCCTGGAGAATAAGTTAGCCCTGAGCTGTCAGTGTTGGTGGAGTTCCTCTGGGGAGGACCATGGAGCGACTGCCTGAAACGTAGTGCTTGTCACTGGCTTTCATAATTTCATAATTCCACACTGTGGACTGAACTGTGTCCCTCCAAATTCGTATGATGAAGCCCCAATCCTCAACATAACAGTTTTTAGAGATGGTTCCTGTAATGAGATCATAAAGGTGGAACTTTAACCCCACTAGTGTCCTTATGAGAAGGGGAAGGAACAGGGATGCAGATACACAGAGAGGGCTGTTTGAGGACAGGTTCAGAAGAGTTATTATGGACTAATTTGTTTTTAAACTGGTAACGGCATTTGATGTGCATGGACCAGGAGTTTCCACATTCCAGAGATCCTGCTAGAGAGATGTACACCAAACAGGTTGAGACTTTAAATCAGAAAGAGTCTGTCATTTCTCCCTCATATACTCATTATTCTTGTGAATGATCAGGATGAAAAAAGTGGGCATTGAATTTCCATTGAAGAGAAACCAAGCTCATATCCAAGAATATCATCCAACTATATTCCTACAGGGAATGTGAAAAATCAGAGAAGTTTCCCCAAAGAAATTCTGAGTCTTGAGTTCTGAAAAAGGCGGCCAGGGCGGTGGAGGGTGGGCAAGTGTGCCAAGCGGTTCTCCTGTGTCTCAAGGGCAGTGATTTCATGAAACATTGCTTCATGTTTGCTTACTTATAAATCAGCGAGACTGTGGAGGGCAGAAAAGATGACTGACATGACACTGTGGACTGAACTGTGTCCCTCCAAATTTGTATGCTGAAGCCCCAATCCCCAACATGACAGTTTCTAGAGATGGTTCCTGTAATGAGATCATAAAGGCGGGACTTTAACCCCACTAGTATCCTTATGAGAAGGGGAAGGAACAGGGATGCAGGTGCACAGAGAAAAGGCCATGCCAGGACACAGCCAGAAGGTGCCATATCCAAGCCAAGGAGAAAAGACTCGGGAATCCAACCTTGTGGGCACCTTGATCTCAGCCGTCCAGCCTCCAGGGCTGTGAGGAAATAACATCTCTTGTTGACATCCCAGTCCATGGCACTTTGTTATGGAGCCCTTGGCTGACTAAGGCGCTTGGCAGGTTGTAAGACATTCCAGGCACACCAGTGCGCCTCAGGACAGTGGTTAGAAAGCTCTCCAATACAGAAATGTGGAAATATAGCTTAGGAGCACATGCATATGCAGGAAAAGTCAAGGAAACAAACAAGAAAAGAGACAGAGAAAACTCTGGAAATGATAAAAATCCAGTTCAAGCTAGTGGTTACCTGTGGGAGCTTATCCCCAGGGAAGGTGGAAGAGAGAGGTTGGGGAAGAATTGGTTGAAAGTGGGCTTCAACTGTGTTTGCAATATTTTGTTTCTTCAGCTGGTTTTAGGTGCATTGTTATTGTTTATATTTTTCTTTATTTCTTTATATCATTTTGTATGCATTTTCTCTTTCATAGAATATTAGAAAAAAGAATAGCAAAATATTTCCAAGAGACGCTGATTAATTTAATAAATATTTGCTCAACCTTCTTTTCATGGTACTGATAGAATAGACAGAAAGAAGTAATCCAACACATGTTTGGCTTTATTTTTCAATGAAACTGTGTTGCCATTGACCAAGCCATCCTTTCTGGTCTGGTTCTGGACCCAACTTATAATTAGATTTTTGCTTTTGCAAGGTGAATGGAGTTATGGTTGCAGGACTTGCATATTTAAGGATCATACCTCCAAAGTGTGATGTCTTTAGTTAAAAGATGCACATTTAACGTGAAGGTTTGAGTTCTGCCATGAGGCCAGCCATCACTAAGATTTGCTGCAGGTTCCATTCAGTTGTCCTTGCAGAAGTTTTTATGCCCCATCGTGTTCAAAATAATATGAATTGCTATGGTCTGAATAAAAGAGGCTCAGCGAGATCCCTCACCCCTTCTCCCATATGAGATCACATCAAGAAAGTACCATCTAAGGACACAAAAGCAGGCCCTCACTAGACACTGAATCTCAAAACACCTTGATTTTGGGCTTCCCAGCCTTTAGAAGTATAGGAAATAAATTTCTGTTATTTAGCCACTCAGTCTATGCTATTTTGTATAGCAGCTCGAATGGTCTAAGACACTAATTATACCTGACATTTGTTATTATTTCACCAGTATCAAAGTACTCCCAAAGACCTTCATATCATAACTTACTAGGCCCTACTATTATGAGACAGAGACTATTCCATCCATCAAAGTTCTCCTGAAGGCAGGACAGGCTGCGTTGGCTGCCTGCTGGCCTGTGAAAAGCCCCAGCCTGGGGAATTGGACATCACTCCCTAGAAGACTTGACTGCAGGAAGACTTAGAGGAAAGGGGTGCAATTAACCAAATGGCAGAGATTGTACAATATAGAATGTGATGCTTCCAAATAGCCCTCACACCTTTAGTAAAATTGTGAGACTGAAATGCCAAAGGGCATTAGATTAAAAGATGCAGCTGAATAGGATGAATGAGCACAGAACTGGGGGCAGAGGCATCGAGGTGGGGGCACTTGCAGAAATCATGGAAATGGCATGAAGCTCTCACTGCAGATTCTAACCAGGTTTCACAAGTGGAGAAAGTCCCATCCAACATCTGATTCCACAAACAACAGAGACAGGAGGTAAGTATAGCAGGTGCTGGGACTGTCCCATTGAGGGGGTGCAGCAGCAGAAACCAGAGCCCACGGAGGCAAAGGAAGAGATGGTGGCAGCAAGTGGCAACGCCAGAGGTTAAGACTAAGGCCTCTCCCTCCACATCGTTTCTCCTTCATGAACCCAAGCTGCCCCCAAACCCCAGGGACCAAGCATGGCCTATGAGGGTTCTCCTCCAGGGTGCAGGTACCATTCTGTCACCAGCAAGGAAGGCTGATGGGAAGGAGGTGAGAGCCGTAGATCAGGAGGACGTTTCGGCGGGATCACAGGGTATGAGTGGATGGCACTGCAAGGTAGGTTTCCGCTCCCATTTTCTGGGTGTCAGTGACATTTCCTGAGGTTTTACATTATCTCTGACAATCAGTCCTAATGACAGCCTTTGCGGTGGCCTGGCCAGGCCTGACTCAGCTTCAGCCCTGTGCTGAGGCAGCAGGAAGTGATCTCATCAACTCTGTGGGAAGTTCGTACATTATACTGGGGAAAACAGAATCCAAATAAATTAGGTAGAAAAGAAAGCCCTCATCAGCAAGAATGGGAGTTTGAAACATGAGAAATAACTACAGTAGGATGCTGGGGGCATTTTAAGTGGGAAATGTTATTAACTTTGATTTAGGAGCAGATAACTTGGTGTAAAACAGAATACAAATAGGCAGTCAGATCAAAGTCTCTTTTATTTTGCTCACACTTGCTATGTGTATTACTCAAAACTTATAAAATAATATAATTTTCCCTCAAATAAGGTTTACAAACTCTTTGATTAAGGAAGCTGTAAATGTTCCTTAATGAAATAGGTAACTACCAGGCCTGGATTTGATTCTTTTTTTTTTTTGTCTTCTCTTTAGCTTCCTGTTTCCAAGGGGATTTTTTCCCCCAGAAATATATTGCTTATTGGATGTTGCCTCTCTAATTTTGGAGACCATATGTTCTAGGTATTCCGGGAAAGATCCGTGTTTCAAATCCTGGATCCATTGTTCCCAAAAGCCATGTAAGAATCCCAACAGAGACAGGTCCCTCTCATGGGTATGTCCTATGTCCCAGGGATACCGCTCAGAGCATTTTGTGGCTGAAGACATTTAATCTTTCATAGAATCTCCTGAAGAAGATATTATTGTTATTCTAATCATATATATTTGGAAATGAAGACTTAGAAAGGTTCTAACTTAGTCAACATTTCTCAACCAGCATATGGCAAAGTTCCGAAAGCCTATTATTCTAACCAACATCCACCTTGAGGAGCAATGATGTTCACCTGTCTGGCTGCTACAACTTGTGTCCTTCTGTGGGCAGCAGAGTTCCAAGACATTCCGCAAGATCTCATTTTCTGGAGGTGCGTGCCTCCCATGGCCCCCTCTTCGGATTGCCCGCAGAGCCTGTGAAGACGGTGTTATCACTCCTGTGACAGCCCTACTGATCAGGTGACTTTGAGTTCATCAAAAGGTAGATTATCCAGGTGTGCCTGATTTGCTCAGGTGGTCCCTTAAGGAGCCTTAAAATGACCCTTTCTGAGGTAGAGTAATTGGAAAAGTAAGAGGGTCTACGGTTGGGGTCACCTGGCAAGGACCTGAACTCAGCCTCCATGAGCTCTGGCCACCAGCTGACCTTTAGCAAGAAAGCAAATCTTTCCTTGTTCAGTCTCCACAACAGGACAAAGCTGGCTGAGCCCTTGCCTTTGGCCCTGTGAGACTCTGACGGGAGAATACAGCAAACAGGTGCCGGAGTCCTGACCCACAGAAATGGAGACAATGAGTCTGTGTTGCTTTAAGCCACTAGGTCTACAGTTATTCGTTAGACAGCAATAGAAAACTAATAAACCTCCCTCTTTTTCATTTACCATCTTTCTTTCCTTCTGTCCACAAATACTTATCGAGCATTTATTCATGTATTAGAACATGTGCTAGGAACTGTAGCTATAATGACCAGTAAAGCCAGATAAGGTCTCTGCCCTCACATGGTTTATAATATCACAAAGGAGACAGATATAAATCAAACAACATGAATACATGAAAAGCTACAACTTAGATGACTGAGGAGACCCCATAGCACCATGACAGTGTACAGTAGTTGCCTTGGTCTAGCCAGAGAGCATAGGAAACATGTTCCTCGTGGCATTAACAATTAAGCAGGAGCTGACAGATGAGCAGTTATTGCCAAGGCCAAATTGAAGGGAAGGACAATGCAGGCAGAGGGAACAGCATGAACAAAATCTCTGTGGAGATAAAATAATACAAGTGCAAGGGACAAAAGGAAGGTCCTCTGACTGCAGCCTGGCCATTGGGACAGGAGATAAGGCTGGGCTGGTGCATACAAAGCCTAAAAGCCATAAGAAGTGCGTTTTCTTTTAGGAAGAACAAGGATGTCTTAGTCAGTTTGGGCTGCTATAAGAAATTACCATAGATTGGGTGGCTTGAATGACAGACGTTGATTTCTCACAGTTTTGGAGGCTGGGAAGGCTAAGATCAAAGTCCTGACAGATTTCAGCGTGTGGTGGATCTGCTTCTTGGTATGAAGATGGCCTTCCTTTCCTCGTATCCTCACATGGTAGAAACAGTAAAGAGAAAGGAAGCAAGCTCTCTCCTGTCTCCCCTTATGAGGGCACACGTCCACCATGAGGGCCCCAGCCTCAGAACCCATCGCCTTTCAAAGCCCCCGCCTTCTAATACCATCCCATTGGAGCTTCGTGTTTTGACATATGCATTTGTGGGGGACACACACACATGCCATCCATAACAAATAGAAAGCCTATTACGGGAGAATATCAAGCAAAAGGAACGCAGAAAGGCAGGAAATGGGCAGAACAGGTGAAAGTAAGTAGTGTAGACCCTAGGAGAACTGCGAGTCTCCATCTGAGCAATGGCACAGAGAAGGAGAGAGGTGGGCCAGGGGGCAGAGAGGAGGCAGGGCGTGTGGTTTGGAAACTGATTAGATGAGTGGAACAAGAGAGAAGAGTAGCCAGCTTTGGCTCCGCTGTCCTTAGAGAATTCAGAGGAGGAGGAGGAGGGGGAGGAGGAAAAACAGCATGCAGGAGAAGAGAGAGGAGGGCAAGGGGAAGCGGGGGGTGGAGAACAGGAAGGAGTGAGGCTCATTGGAAGGAAGGGGCAGAGCCTGGTTTGTCCCTTCTGGGGTGAAAGGTGGAACTGTCATACATATCTACAGCCAAAGGCACAATCAGGAACATTTACTACATAGCAGAGGCGGCTGAAATGATGACAGTGAATGGAATCTTGGATGATGCAAAAGCAGAGAAAAAAGGCCAAGGACAGAACCATCTGGACAGCCTCCATATCTTTCTCACCTCTTTGGGTGACTCAAGTTTTCTCTTTCATAAATAAAGGAAAAGTGGGTAGCATGCACTTCCTTTCATTAAGTATCCAATTAATTAAAAAAATTGAATAATAAATAGTAAAATTTATAATATATGTATAGACTATAAATAATACAATTTAAATAATTTGAATTTTAGAGACTATGATGTGATAATGAGAATTGAGGCTCTATTATAATGACCTTGAGATAAGACAAATACTCAGATACATTATTATAGGTTTAAATTGGGTGCTTTTATGAAGTTTAAGTCAATGATGTGTAGCCAGCTGTGGTCAGAGGACCTATGGCTGTACTGAATCTCTGAGATACTATTGATTTTGTTTGTCTTTAGCTGAGATTCAATGTATTGTTAATTTTCATTCAAGCAACTCTGGCAGATACAGTTTTCTTTTTGATCTGAAAATGAACGGAAATATTTTATACTTTATGAACTCGTTAAATTATTATACGAGAAAGTTTACATTTAGAAATATGGGGTGTGTTGGCTTACACCTGTAATCTCAGCGTTTTGGGAGGCTGAGACAGGAGGATCCCTTAAGGCCAGGAGTTGAAGACCAGCCTGGGCAGCATAGCAAGATCTCATCTCCACATACACACATGCATACACAACAAATAAAAATAAATAAAAAAAAGTTTAAAAAGGCACAGTGACTCACACTTGCAGTCCCAGCTACTGGGGAGGCTGAGGTGGGAGGATTGTTTGAGCCCAGGAGTTGGAGGCTGCAGTGGGCTATGATTGTACCACTGCACTCCTGGGAAACAGAGCAACAAGCAACAATCTGTCAAAAAAAAAAAAAAAAAAAGAAAAGAAAAAAGAAAAGAAATAAAAGAAAAGGGTGCTATTTTTATCCAGAAGATGGCATGCTCAGGATCACTTGAGCCTCTCATTCCACCCAGATCCTTTCCCCAGCATATATTAGATTTCCATTTGGATTCAGGCAGATTGAGTTAAAATCCCAGCTCTGTATGGACCATCTCTGTGATTCTGTGGAAATCGTTTATTCTATAATATACTTAACTTCTTGGGCTGCTTGTGAAAATTACAGGGGATAAAGTAAGTGAAGTGTCTGGAAAGTAGTGGTTAATTGGTCGGTAGTAATTGCCTTCCCTGGTTGTCAGGGGTCACCCTTTTTTTTAATATAAAGGCGATCATCTAGACTCCAGTTCTGGGTCTATTTTTCCCCCAAATAAAATCCTATCCTCTCAAGAAGTAAAGTAAGAAAACAGTGAAAGTGTCTATGTCTATAATATTACCTAAATATCTCCTGGGATACTGTGAATGGAGTGAGGGAGTTCATAAAAAATTCTAGCATTTCATTCATTTTCAGCTGCTATCTCTGATATATGGAAGGCTGTAATTTCACAAGGAAGTGAAACCTTACCTCCCACCAGGTGTCAATATATTTTAAGCACAGAGATATTATAACCCGGGAATTATTGAAAACCTATGTTCTTTCCCTGCAATTGCTTGAGGCAGATTTTGAAAGCCACATTTTGAAATCAGCCTATGACGTCATCAGAACTAGCTGTAATCGAGGTGAGGCAGTTGATGACTCTCTGGGTAGGGCTGGTGTGGGAGATACTGATAAACATTGGGCCTGAAGAAAGCTGGAGGACAGATCTATTTTTAGACTTTTATCATGCAGTTTTATCCTGAGTCTCTTTAAAGCTGTGCAACTCTCAACTCTCCAAACAAATGAACATTTCATTGCTCTGTATTCTAAAACAATTTTTTTAAAACTTGCTTTCTGTCTTTTTCTCAGCTCTCCATCTCTCAAAAGGTTAAAAATCAGAAGGTAAATTGCTTGTGTCCTTTCCATGCACCTAATTTCAGCTCATTTTAAGTGTTTAATTTACTTAAATAGCCTTCAGTTCATCTTGGAACTATTTCGACTTAGCAAGAAAATATAAGAACATATACGATTTACTGCCCATAATAATGTCTTGGAGAGGTATGTAGTGTGTGTGTGCACACGTGTGTGTGTGTGTGTGTGTGAGTGTGTGTTTGCCTCCCCCAAGGAGCAGCAGCAGCGCCTGGTATTCACTCTGTTCCTATTTTTGTCTTTTGTCATCACTGCTGTAACTGAGCCCACTGTCATCTGGTAGGAATATTTACCCGCTGGATCTGACTTGGCTGGGTAGCAGTGAACACACATCTGGAGTCTAGACTTGGCGGCTCTGTGGGCAGGCTCGCAGCCCAGGGCTCCATCAGCCCCAGGGCTCCAACGCTCCGGCGCCCTGCTCTGTTGACATAGCTGGTGGGCTGCCTCATCAGTTTCAGCTGCCTGACCCCCTGGTCCCCCAGCCTCCCCCATCCCTGCCATATCCCGGCTCTGTGCACTTTGGAGAGCCACCAGAGGAGCCCCTCCTCTGCTTCCTTCGGCGAGCCCCTCTACTCAGGATGCTTTGCTGGAGGAGAAGGGAAGGAGGAATCCACGTTAATGTGAAAACTGCAGACAACAATTCTGCTTCAGAGATGAGGGATTGCTTTGAATTGGGAGAAGAGCTCTGATAAACTCACTGAGCATAAGAGAGAAAAAAAATCTGATGGGGTAAAACAGATATATACCTTGGAATATATGGTTTGGGTTTAAATCTTATACCCAGTTGTTACGCCAGATGTATGGCCTGGAAGGTCTTTGAGGCTCAAATTCATTATGTATAAATTCAGGGGAAGAGTGACGACTGCATTAAGTTTTTGGGCAGGATACAAACCTGAATAAAGACAAAAGGTCTACTTCAATGTCTGCCTTAAAGCGACAAATAAAAATCAGTTCCCTTTTTCCTAGTCTATGTTTTATTTACATAAATCAGAGTGATTCTTTGACCCAATGCAAGCAAAACATCCTTGAGATTTGCTGAAAATAGAAGATGCTTGCGGGGAAACCTTCATGTGAGATGAGAAGTTTTTGAAAAAGGTCCCACAGCAATACCTGCTTTTAGATAGGAGGTAACAGAGACAGAGGCGACCACATTCTCGTGGTGGCAACATTTTCCATGTAGGATCTTGTTTTCTCTTGTTTATTTTTATAACATGAAACTAGTGTGAGACTTTGATAATGGGTTGGTGACTTCTATAGAATGAGGATGAGCCCCCCATGAGCTGAGAGGCTCCCCTGAAACATCAAGTTTGATATTTCAGAGATTCTTAATACACATGTGTTGGTCTATGCTTTAACAGCAATGGGTTCTTAATGTATTTCCCTCACTAGGAGGCTAAAACACTGTTAAAGTTATTTGCATGTGTCTAATCAGTTATATCTGCAATAAAATGATACCCAAATCAATTTCTTGCAAAAACAATTACTTGGATGTCTACCCAGCAAACAAAAGTGTTTGAGAAATTATAAGTTTCTTTTGGAAAGTCTATTCTATTCTATCGTCGTTGGTAAACCACGGCCTGCAGCCCACAGACAGAAACTGTAGATCTGCATCCAAGCCTAAAATATGTACTCTGTGGCTCTTTACAGAAATGTTTGTTGATGCTTGTAATTATATAAATAAATAAAATTAAAAAGGGTAGTTTTCTCTTTTAAAATTGGGAATACCTGTTGGTATAGTGTGACCATGATATTTTCTGGTTTACAATCCAACCTACATGCTCATTGACTACAGTATTATGAGTGTGTGGGAGCTGCTGTGACAGAACCCCAGTGGACTGCCTGATGACTTAAGCAGCAAACATTTATTCCTCACAGTTCTGGAGGCTGGAAAGTCCAAGTTCAAGACCAATTTGACTCCTGGTGAGGGCCATCTTCCTGGCTTACAGATGGCTGCCTTCTCATGGTGTCCTCACATAGAGAGAGGAGGGACCTCTGGTCTCTGTTTCCTTTCTTTTTTTCTTTTTTTGAGACAGAGTTTCACTCTTGTTGCTCAGGCTGGAGTGCAATGGAATGATCTTGGCTCACTGCAACCTCCACCTCCCAGGTTCAAGCGATTCTTCTGCCTCAGCCTGCCGAGTAGCTGGAATTACAGGCACTCCCCACTACGACTGGCTAATTTTTGTATCTTCAGTAGAGATGGGGTTTTACCTTGTTGACCAAGCTGGTCTTGAACTCCTGACCTCAGGTGATTCACCTGCCTCAGCCTCCCAAAGTGTTGGGAATACAGGCATGAGCACCGCACACGGCCTGTTTCTTTTCTTACAGATTAATTTCATCAAGGAGCCTCGAACTCATGACCTCCTCTAAATCTCATTTCCTCCCAAGGGCCCTATTTTCAAATCCCATCACATTGGAGGTTAGGGCTTCAACATATACATTGTAGGAAGAAGGGGAATACAAATGTTCAGTCTGTAATAATTACACAGTAAATTATTTACCGTGGTGTAAAAAGCCCTTCCTTTTCTGATCTTAACATAGCAACTTCATTCCCTGGCACTCACTTCCACCCACCTTATATTCCAGACAAATGATGAGTACTCACAATAGTCTATGGGAACATAAATGGGGGAATAGATAATTTTGTCTGAGGCCACCAGAGACATTTAAGTGAAAAAGAGTATATATGACTTGAGCTTTGAAGAATAGCAGATAAATAGGCCATGGGTGTTCTAGCCAGTCAAAGCAGCATAGCCCAGGCCTGGCTAGAGGCATGAAATGCTATGATGTGCTCCAGGGAACCGAGTCATGCCAAAGAGCAAGAGATTGGGCATGTGAGGCAACGCTGGATTCACAGATCCACTCTATTACTGACCAGACGAGTGTCTTTGGGAAGGTTCTTAGGTTCTTAGTACTTAGTACTTAGGTTCCTAAGTTTCAATATTCTCACCTGTGAAATGGGAACAGTAATGGCATCTCCCTTTTAAGGCTGCTGTCCTTGTCATTACATATGGTATCTCCCCATGATCCTCCTTCATTGAAGCAAACTCAACTCAAAGAAACATAAACCAAAAAATCACCAACCCAAACAGAACCCCATCTCCATGCTTGTTGCCTGCTGGTCAAGGCCAAACTCAAGGAGGTCTCCTTGCACTTTGGAATCCTGATGATAATACTGCGTAGTGCAGTTTGTCTTGGAAGAATTATACCACCTAAAGCGCCTGAAATCACAGTCAGCAAGCTCTCTGCCTGCTATTTCAATACAGATGTATGCTTGTTGCTATAAGGAGACATTTGACCTTTAACAGTGAACAAGAATCAAAGAGTTTTGATTTATGTTCAGTTTGGGTTTGGTTTAACCACCTATCATGTTCCAGTTTGTTGACTACTAGCAAAAATTTCCTAGGTTAACCAGACTAGCATTTCAGTTTTAGCAACATGGAAGTATATGAAAATATAATCACTTAAAGGGCTAACTTAGTCTTTATTATGTTTTAACATCATTGGCTTGTACAGTTAGTTGTATAAATAGATTTTAAAAATCAGGTGCCTTCAATATGAGCCCATCAATCTTTAGGATTCTATTTTAGATTTATAATATTTTAGCTCTGGGGCCAAATATATTCTTTAACATTTAAAGTGAAAATTTCTAGCACCTAGATATGTACTTATTTTTGTTTTTTCCTGCTTCATGTAAGTGAAAAATTGAGTCCAAATCAAGAATAAAGTACCTAGTAGATTTTCTTTGTGTAGTCACCAGAATTCATCAGTGCATAAGTCAAAGACTGTAGGATGAAGGACTTCATGTGTCATCAATCAGTCCAGAGACAATAGCTAGCATTGTTCAGTGAGTGTGGGCGTATGTGTGTGTGTATGCATGATTGTGTGTATATGGGTGCGAATGCCTGAGTATGTGTGTGTGTACATGCATGAGTGTATGTGTGCATGCATGAACATGTGTGCATGCAGGAGTGTGTGTATATGTGTTTACATGCCTAAGCATGTGTGTGCATGTGTGAACGTGCACAAGCCAGTAGGCTTAAGCATGATATAAGCTGATGTTTGCAGATGAGGAAACACCTGTGCCTTAAATAATAGGCAGCATTGGCGCCGCTGAAAATTTCTCAAGGGATAGAGATCATGTGGAAATCTTGTCCCTATTGATTAAGACAAGCTCCAGGGTCCCCTGATGACACTCTTGCCTTTGGATGGAGGTCTCGCTGCATTAGCAGCAGGAAGTGATTTTGAGTCATGAGCTGCTCTCCCCAGTAGCTGGGCTCCTTCTGAGCCGATGGGCAGGAGCCAGAAGTCTATGGAGAAGCTGGCTCACACCACGCTCTATCTGTGACAAGCTGGTTTGGCACATGAAGTGGGAACATCTTCATTGTCACCAGCAGGACCAGTGGCAGAAGCAGATTCTGCTTTCCCATGGCATGCCCCTCCCTGCACTGGGGTTTTTTTTTTTTCTTCTTCTTTTTCTTTTTCTTTCAAGGAGCTGAAAACCAAACCTCTCTTTTCAGGAGCTAGTTTCAGAGAAGGTCAGCACTGGGAGGGTCTTAAAGTGAGTTAATCAGGTCTCATTGTTTTATAAACGAAGGATTCAAGGCCCAGAAGAGGGCCTTTCCCAACACCAAGCAGGCCACATCGTCACTGATACAGCCAGAAACAGAAGTGGCATCTCCAGACTTCCATCCATCCAGGGTTCTTTCTCCCACCAAATTCTTCCTTGTCTTTTTACATTTCAATGGTCTGTAGAAAGTATGAAGAGGGAGGGAACTGTTCACGCTATTTTTCTGTAAGAAGAGATCATTTTGTTATTGTGCTGAACACATTTCCTGGCACATGGTACTCAGTGAATTCTAGCTAAAGACCTCATTATTGAGATTGGCTGTCTTGTTCTTTTCTGCTGCAGTGCTGTTCTGCCTATATCTAGCTTTGCTGTTGATATTAGACTAAGAAGATTCTGCATGAATTCAGTAAAATAATCCAGTTGAAACAAGCCCTAGAATTATTCTCAAGTCAGGCGCTCAGCTTCTGAAGCTTTAGAGAAGGTTCAGCAGCCTGCTGAAGTGTTATTTTATTTTAATCCCCAATTCAGGGATCAGGAAACAGAGATAGGTTAGACAATGTGTCCAAAGTCACACAGCTAAAGAGTGGGCTCTGCCCTTTACAAAGGTGGGTGAACCCTCTAGGTTCCAATGTATCATCAGCTACAAAGGACCTGATGACATCTGCTGTTAGTAAGGCCAGTGCCCACTGAAGACCCACTGGTATTGGGGAGGTGCTCTCATCAGAAGGTATCAGCCCTGACATCTCTTCATTGCCATTGCCATCGGCAAACTGCTTCCAACCTGGAGCATTTGACCAATTGTATTTCAATTAATAAAATCCTAAAATCTCTATGCTGATTTAGAAAATATTTTAGGGATTTCCAGAGCCTATATTTGTGTAATAATACGTAATAATAATGGAAGTGAATAGGTGACTTTCTCTATAGTTAAAAAATGCTTTTTATGCATATCATCTCCCTGATTCTTCACAAATCTTAAGAGAGATAACAATCTCATTGTACAAAGTAAACACTGAGGCTCAAAGAGGTTGTGAGTAGCCAAGAGTAGAACCCAGGCAATGCTTTCTTTGTTTCTGATTCTTACTGTATTACATTGTCACAGTGAGCTCGGTTTCTAATCATGCACAGGCCATTGCTGGATGAGATCTGGCTAATGGTACCCAGGGAACCATAGCGTTATTTCCCCAAGCCCCCACTGTCACACACAGATACCCTCTGCTACATGCATTGCAATACAGGCTTTGTCCATTCACATCATCTTTGGTTAAAAGGGGGAAGAAAATGGCAGCTTTTGGAGAATATAGATGAAAGAAAAAATATTAATCATATATATTCAGAATAGTTGGTAGACAAAATCTTGACCCTAACCCCGCCTCTGTCAGTTTATGAGTAGAGCACAAGTTGCTTCCATTTCTAGAGAAGTCTTCTCATCTACACATTGCAGAAATTGTATTTGACAATCACTCAGGTTAGTCAGCTCTGAAAGACCATCTTTACAGATGCTGCCCCGTCTACAAAGAACTGGGTTCTATTAGAGTCTTTATACAGTAATCTCAGGTTATGCCTTCATATCTTCTGTCTAGTTTTGGTCTCTTAAAAGCCAAACTATGAGAATCAGCATTTCTAAAAAGTCTGTATTGGCACTTCCTTCCATAAAAGTGAATGAATGTATACAGCGAGACCAGGTGACACATGGTGGCCTGGGTTTCAGTTCCAGTTAAACCACTCTTTAGCTGTGTGACTTTGGACACATTGTCTAACCTATCTCTGTTTCCTGATCCCTGAATTGGGGATTAAAGTAAAATAACACTTCAGAGAGCTGTTAAATGAATTTTAAAATATTGGTCGATGCCAATGTTTGTAATTATTTGTAACTTGTAATAAGTGCCATGTACACTTCAATTGGAACTTTTCTCCTCTGCGTGGTATATTCTCGTTTTCCTGCCAGATGGTCACTCACTCCTTAGCCCAGAGGATAAGTCATGGTTGGACTAAGGCAGTGCTGGCTGTCTTACTCTTGCCCATCCATTCTCATGGTGTGATGGGATTTGGGCCCATGGGATGTGAGAAGAGCTCTGCTTAGGGACTCTGGGGAAAGATTTTGCTCCCTGATAACAGAGGGAGGGACTGGAGGAGAAGTCACTATGGCTCCAGCCATTCTTTGTCTCACTCAGAGCTGCTCAGTGAGAATAAGGTATTAAAAGCCACAACAGCTGTGACTTTAAGAGGAGACATTCCTGACAGTACTGGGACAAAGGAGCAGGAAGGAGAAACAACTTGGGTGAAGTTTGTTGAGCTTCAGAGCCAACTCTGCTACCAGCTCTATCCAGTCCTTATTTCCCATGAAATAATTAAATGTATTTGTGCTTAAGTCAGAGCTGGTCATTTATTTTGTTAAATACCCCTCAAAGCATTCTTAAGACGGTCTAAACATGCGGTAACCTTGTCCCTTAATCAAATCAGACCATAGCAAGGAGGAAAGATACAATGAATACTAAATGGTCCTAGAATAGTTGCCGCAAACAAACATGAGATTTCATTCTGGGCTTCCTGGCTGCCAGGGGGAAACACACACACACAATTTTGCACGGCATGCAAGATCAGAAAGAAGAAAACAACCAACCTGAGTAGCCAAAACTGTTTTGGCAATACGTTTGAAAAGCCATTTCTCACATTCAGCATGATAGAGGTGAAACCGAAAGGCTGAATGTGTACCTTCTTGACAATTTTACATCAAACTGCATTTGTTTTTATAAATGGCTGTTTTTTTTTTTTTTTTGATAAGGAATTCATCACTTAAAGCACAAACAAAGCAAGGACATCATGCTAAAGTGAAACCCTTACTGTTTTCTTTGTGACTTCTTGCTCTTTTTCTTGGTTCTAAATTTCTACCCCTACTTCATTAACTGTATCTCCACCTGACTCTGTTCCTTTGATGAAATTGCTTTACATGTTTTCAGGACCAGAGAGAAAATTTATTTAGTGGTATGTAAACACCCTAAGTTGAATTACATGGATTCATGTCGGTACATGTAGTTGTCAATGTGTATCATGATCTTCTAAGATATGGACAAAAATAAAGTGAACCCTGCCCTCAACCAGGTCCTCTCCCTGCCCTCAACCAGGTCCCCTCCCTGCCCTCAACCAGGTCCCCTCCCTGCCCTCAACTAGGTCCTCTCCCCTGCCCTCAACCAGGTCCTCTCCCCTGCCCTCAACCAGGTCCCCTCCCTGCCCTCAACCAGGTCCCCTCGCTGCCCTCAACCAGGTCCCCTCCATGCCCTCAACCAGGTCCTCTCCCTGCCTTCAACCAGGTCCCTTCCTTGCCCTCAACCAGGTCCCCTCCCTGCTGACAGCAGGAGCTGAGGTAGGGGTTTGGCAGCATCCGTGGGGCTGTCCTGGGTGGAGGGAGCCTCAGAAAGCTCCAGGATAAAGGCGGTGGGAGGGGGTGGGTTGCCAGCATGGATAGAGCGTGCATCCTGGGAATCACATTCTGTCCTAAGAGGAGAGTATTGGCAGGAAATGCATATTGATTATTGATGACCAGTTGCTTGGACAGTGATTGCCTGGTACAATTACACTTACGCTTTCTTTTCAAATAATCTCCAGCTTTTAGCTCAGACTAATTAGTGTCTGTTACAGATGCAACAACAATCTCTGCTCCTGCCTGGATAAGATTAGAAATGGCCAAGGAGGTACAGGAGAGATTTCAATGTTTCTCAACTTTAGCTTTTCTAATACTTGCTGGGGGAAAAATGTAACTTTAATCCCAGAACATACGAACATTTGCAGAGAGCTTAGGAGACAGAGACAAGATGTTACTTGTAAAATAGGCCCCAGGACTTGGTGCCAGAAAACAAACTCTGAGGAAAAGGGACCTTTGGGCACTGTGGCCTAGGTGTTAGAGAACCTGGGCAGGCAGGGGCAGGCCCATCACTGACAGGGGGACTCTTAGGATTCTGGTGAGTTTGGAAGGGAATAGGAGGCCTCCGCTGGGTTTTGAATTAGGAAATGCTTCAAAATAATCAGCCAGATGAAAGAGCTGATGAAGTGGATGTTTGCAGGCCTGAAGCAGACAGATGGTCAGACCCCACAGGCTGCGTGTGTTAGGATGTGCACTGGCTAGGACAAGCTTGGGGACTCCTGTGGGAGAGACCTGGTGCCCGGGCAGCCCCAGGGGTCAGTCCACCAGGTAGAGCACAGGGAAGGTGGAAGAAGGCACACTCGTTCTGGAAAAACCTTGCTCGTACAAAAGAAATCAACACCTGGCTCAATCGTGTTCTGCATGATTAAAAAGGGGCATATAAATTCTTGCTGTTGTTTATTCAACTGCAGCTAGGACTTAAAGTTTCACGAGAAAATGGGAATGAGGATAAACTCTGGGAGATGGGGTAGAGGTGGTATCTGACAACATCTGACTGAGAGGGAATGTGGAAGGGTCCCAGGGAAGATGTGTGACTGTCCCCCAAAGGTTACCTGTGGAATCTGCTGCTGTGTCTCTGTGCTGCCAGTGAGACAGAAATGTTTTGCTGGCAGAAAACTGACCCTCACTCCCTAGCAGGGTGTCCTTGACTAGAAGCTCCCCTGTCTGAATCCCTTTCTCTCCATCGCTGAGGTCAGGATAACCACAGTCGCCCAGCTGAGCTGTGGGGAGGATTAGCAATAGTTCCTGTGTAACTCACAGCACGGTGCCTATGCATACAAGGTTCCCAGGAAAGGAGCATCGATGCGCGATGGCTGTGGCTGGAAGCTCTGCGGTTGGCACATGGCCAGGCAGATAAGTGCTCTGCCCCAGGTGGCATGGCTCTGCCAGGGCGGGACAGGGCTGAGATATCTGTACTGTGGTCTGTCCTGGGTTCCTCTCCATGCTTCGTGCATCAGGTCAGCCTGGGCAGGACCAGCAGATCTTTAAAACTGAGGTCCTGTGGTTCAATAGAAAATAAGTATTTGGTCTTTGCCCCTAGTTCCTGACACAGAGGTCCTAAAACCCTTGGAATTTACTGTCTTGGAGATTCTGGTGAGAGGACTTTTAGAGAAATAAAAGGGGGTCAGATGGCTTCAGGATGAGAAATTGAAGTCAGTCATCAATGGCAATGGAACCTTCATAAAACCCCTAAACAACAGGCTTTGGGGACCTTGCAGATTGAGGAGCACACTGAGGTGCAGGGAAGGTGGCACCCCTGCAGAGAACTGGAAACTCCGTGCCCTCTGCCAGCCTTGTCCTGTGGGGCTGTTCTGCCCGGCTGTTTCTGGGTGGCATCCTTTACAATCAACTGATAAACATAAGTAAAGCCCTTTTTCTGAGTTCTGCAAGTCATTCTAGAAAACGATCAAACCTAAAGAGGGGGTTGTGGGCAACCCTGAATTTGTAGTTGGCCGGCAGAGGGTGGGTGACCTGGACATCCCATTTGTGGCTGGTGTCTGGTGTGAGGGCAGTCTCGTGGAACTCGGAGTCTAACTTTGGGCATTTAGTGTCAGGATGGACTTGAACTGTAGGACACCCCGTTAGCTGGTGAATTGGTTGGCACTGGAAGGAGAAGCCACACAAGTGCCCACGAGAGAATGAGCCCCTCGTTATCCAGGGCAGAAGACTTAGGAGTGAGATGAAGTCAGGGAAGGCAAGGATTAAACCACTCTCCCGTGCTTAATGCCTTTTTGTAGCACAGTCTTCACTTGGGTGAAACAAGAATGTCCCTTGGGCACTGGTATCGGATCATTTAGAGTTTATAGTAACTCCCTGCCCATAAAGTGTGAAGTTAATGTGAAGCATTTTAGTCTCGAAAAAGTAAATCCCCATTGTCTTAATAAAGAAAATTTAAAAATCACAGACAACATTTATTGGGCACTTTCTAAGTTTCAGGTACAATTCAGAGAGTTTCACATGGATAAACTCAGGCTGTACTCATAAAAATCACCATGGAGGAGGTACTATCATTGTTTCCATCTTACAGTTGATGGAACAGAAGTTTAAGGAGATGAAGTGACATGGCTCCATCACAAGGACAGGAAGGGGTGGTTAGAATTGGAGCCTGGAAGAAGGACTTCTGTGACTTACCAAAAGTATCCTCACTGAGAAGTGCTGAATGTTGAAACAATGAAAGAATATGCAAAATGCGGAAAAACTTATATATAGGGGGCAAAAGCAATTCTTTAGCTTTTGGTGTGTTTTAGCTTATTTCTTTAAGATGGGATCTGGGATATTGAAATAGATATATTAGCTATATTTCAATATCATAAATACCTGATGAAAAAAGTATTAATGCAACTAAAGTGACTAACGTGAGCAGCACAGAGATTTCAAAGGTCTACAATTTATTAAATGTAATTTTCAGGAACGTGAAAAGAGCCAGAGGCAGGAATCCAGTGATCTGATTTCAGCATTGACACAAACTGAACCTAAGAAAATTGAACATGCAGCTATTTAGTTACCTGAGCATCCTGCCCCACCACCCCTCACCATATCACTATAGAGACATTTGGGAAATCTGGTGTCAGGACATTAGTTTGCTGAGTTGATATGATTTGAGGGATTTTATACCTTTTAGCTTGCCTTTCATGCCTTTATTCACTTGTACATCCAGTCAACTCCTGTTTGTCCAGGGAGTCTCAGTCCAAGTCTGGCCACCTTCATGTATTGCTTCTTGACACCTCTGAGCATGCTGGTTGTGTTCCAGTAACCCTCTTAAGTACCTCCGTGAATGGAGTGACATATTGCATTGCAATCATTAGTTACAAGCTATGTCTGCTGGGTCTTCCTTGAGGGTTCTATCTTTGCATCTCTAGTACCTGGCACACTGCACAAATTTTAGCAATTGCTTAGTAAATATTTGTGGAAAGAATGAGTGACTTTTCCTGAATAAATAATTCTCAAAATGTGGAGAGTGTACAATAAGAAGCATGACAATTAGGAATATAATGACTTGGACACATCTCTTGGTTTCTGTTGCATATTTCAAAACTCAGTACGTAGAAGACCCTTCTTCCATGTACTGGGTTTTGTATTTATGTTTTTTAAATTTTTAGTATTTTGAGTCTAATGCTGCAAATATGGCAAACTCTTGAACATGCATGAGATCATCAACTTGAGAGAATGATCATTTATTAGCTATAGGAATGTATTTTGAGTGAATTAGATCTCGATGAAGAAAAGAAGATAGAACATTTCTCCTCCTCACCTCTTACCCAGCTCAACAAAGAAATGAGTACCATTCCAAAGGCACATGTCAAATGATAAAAGGAACCACAAAAAACCTTAGTAACTGAGTAAGAGAATATGAAGAAAAAGGCAAAATAAGAAAATCAGAAATTTGCACATCCAAGATCACAGAGTTGGTGGTGAACACTGTTTCACTAGCTTATTTGCAGAAGTGAACTTGGCTGCAGGGAGCACATGGAAATTCGTAGAACATGCAGGCATTGCCAGGTCTGAAAGGTAGAGTGGGAAAAGACTCTACCTTTTCCCTGGGGATGAGTGACTAACTCCAAGTGTGCCTAACACATAAACATTGAAGTAGGCGCTCTTGATTGGTTTGGGTGAACATAGGATTTTCTGTGCCTGGGATAAAGAGAGAAGAAAACCAAGAGTGACAGGATAAAATCTGAGGAATCATTAACTGAGAATTTTGGGGGAAAGTGAGGTTGGGGAGAATGCCGAAATCCATCTCATTCAAATGGAAGTGAAGGGGACTGAAGGCAAGGCTGAAATACAATCAAAGGAAAGGAAAGCATGAGCTTTTGGAAGCAGTGAATGGAAGACCCTCTATTTATTCCTATGAAGATCTGAGAGGGGAGGATGGGAGAGACACAATCCCCGTGCCTAGGTGACTGAGCTAATCTTTCCAAATAACTGTTGGAAACTCTCTCCTTCTGTATGTGAAGAAGATGCTATATCCTTTTACATAAAGGATTGAAGAAATGGACACAGACTTATTGGTGAGAATAAAAGTACTGCTGGAGTTGAAGAACTATATACATAAACATGGCAACCAAAGCCAAGAGAATAGTAAGAGTCCATATTTACTATGAAATTAGTTGAATTGGAGAGAAATTATTATCTTGATTTACCAGCTTCCTACTCTTAAGGATTATATTACATGTTCTGAAAGGTCTAAGAAATGTAAGTTGGATGCAAAGGGATTTGAAGAAATGGAGTAGGTCTCCTCCAACTTCTCCATTAGAGTTATAAAAAATGTAATCCAAACAAGAATTGGTGCATGCTTGCTTGTGCAAATTAATGAAAACTTCTCCAGCTCAGACATTTTGGTGTACTAGCTAAAGGGTTTTCCAATTTTAGGTTAGGGAAAACTGTATGTCATACAAATTATATGTTCAAAGTATTGCTTACATGGGAGAAAGCTCATTTAACAGATAAATATTATTAATTGTTCCATATGTTCTTGCTTAGGGCTTGAAACTGAATAAAATTATTAAAAGTTAAACACTCTTTGAAAAAGAAATAACAGCAAAGATCTGTTTGTAATTATTCCATTCTGTTAAGGAGGACTTTCTTTAGCAACTAAATACAAACCATCCCAATTTTAGGTAATCTTCAGCTTTTTACTGCAATCCACAGAAACTACAACCAACTTTTAAAACCCAATCACTGAGTAGATACAGAGAACATAGGCTAGTAACACAGGACACATGGTTTGGCCACTTTGATGTCTGAATTCTTTGTAATTTTGCATTTGAAATACTACCAGGTATTTCTGAAGCAGAAACAGAATGTACTGAATTTGTCATGGCTCGACTTAGTTGCAATTAGAACTGAACCAGATAAGCACATCTGTTGGAGGATGAAAAAAGGAAGCATTTACATATTTGAGTCCCTGGGTCAAAGCCCCGGGAGGAGAATTGCAGAGAAATACAGAGAGGGATGGCGCGAGTCACCAGCAGACATCTTTGGGAAGATGATCCCATGTTGGGGAGTAGGGCACAGGAAACCAGAGCTGAAGCTGCCTCGTACACCATCCAGGTGGCCTTCATCTTTGATAGATGGAGAGATGGGCCCACAAAGGTTGAATGATTTCCCCCAGACACACAGGAAGTTGATGGCAGGGCCAGCCATAGACCTGGAATCTTCCCTCGTCGCTCCTGTTCTTTCCCTCCACACTTAATGGGACTATTTTCATTGTTTACTCTGCAACGCAGACTTGCACACCTGAAAGTTGTGCTGTTCTCTCAAGCATCTCATAGGAGGTGAAGAGGTGGACCTGAGAACACTGGATGTTCTTCACAACCCCCACGAAGGGCGGTGAAGTAGAAGGGGCCCCTCTGAAACTGGGGGAGGTAGGCTCTTCCTCCTGGCTTCTGAAACTTCAAGCCCTGGGGCCTTCCATCCCCTCAGAGCAAGCCTGCCTTTCTTGGGAGGAGCAGATCACACTCTCACACCTGTGGATGCCCTCTGCTTAGGGTTCTGGGCTGGGGTGAGCCCTGCAGTGAGCCAGGGTGGAATCTGTCCAAGAGTCACCTGTACTCTCAGTAGCGGCTTGAGACCCTGGGAAGAAAACCTGCCCAGCTCTGCCTGGACAGGCCGGTTGCCTCCCAAGTGCCAGAGCTCTGCTCGGCCCCTGGCATCTGGCATCACTTGTCCATTAGGCATTTACCAGACACCTGCCACATCAGATGTTCTGCAGCACTCACATTCTGGGCCTCTGATGAATACAGCACTTGCTCTTGGGAGGCTCCCCATCCAAGGAGACTGTGACCCGTGACAGCACACTGTGTAACACGTGCCCTGCTGAGGCCTTGACTCTAGACACCACGGTGGCTCTTGATGTTTTCTTGTCCCCATTCCTTGGCTGATATAGCATTTGAGAAAGAAACAAACAAAACAAATCCCTTTTGTTCCCTAGGTTGAGACAGCACCTATCATGAGGAGGGACAGCATCTGTCATGAGGAGGGAAGCCAGAGAGAAGAGCCAGTCTGCGGACTCCTGCAGTGTGCTTCTCTCATTTTCTATCCCCACCCCCCACACAAACCAGCTGTTTTATATGAGTGGAAATGGGAACCCAAATGCCATTATTGACAAAGACAATAAAGTGCATTTGAGCTGGAAATGACCTAGAGACATCAGTAGCAGATCCTGTTTATTAAAAAGTAACACATCAGCAGCACGTGTTCGCAATAAAACACTCAGACAGCAGACAGGGTTCCAAGTTGAGGGCCCCAATGACTGCTGGACATTCCAGAAGCATGGACACAGGTGAGTTTAGAGGTGAGGAAGCACAGGTCGTCTGAGGCTGTGAACACGTGTTACACAGTGTGCTGTCATGGGTCACAGTCTCCTTGGATGGGGAGCCTCCCAAAAGCAAGTGCTGTATTCATCAGAGGCCCATTCGCAGACACCCTATGCCCAGGTCAACTCTTGTGATAATATTGGGCTCAGCTGCATCTCATGTCCTTATAGAAACCTTCTGCTTTTGTTAGGTTGGTACGAAAGTAATTGTGATTTTTGCCATTTACTTTTGCACCAACCTAACTTTTGCCATCATGTTTGCCTTAGCACAATTACACCTTTAGTGGGATATCATATGCCATGTATTCCCCCAAGGTGCCTTCCTACTCCTCCTCCAGAAACTGTCCTACCTGCTCTTTTAATTTTAATCCATTCAATCCTCGTAACTATTCCATACTACACTGTTGTTATTATTATTATTATCAATATCTTGATTATGTGGGTTTGAAAACCAAGGCCCAGAAAGTTAAGTAAATCGCCCCAGGTTATAGAGGTAGTAAAGAGTAAAGCTGTGTGTTCCTCCCATAATTAAAAGCTCTTTTACTGCTAGAATGATGGTTTCAATCTTTTCTTGAGGACCATAGTCACTGGCACATAGAAAATGCTCAATTAATATTCACTGATTGAATTAATGAATTCCTAAGGAGAAGAGGTCTTTCTATATTATTCTAGTGCTTTGTCACATACTGTTTGTTAGAAGTGACTCATTCATTAAATTGACTGAATGCTCCCCAGTCCCCAGTTTCTGCAGATCCAGGATGAAGAGCAGGCAGTCCCAGACTTGATTTCTCTGTGTTTGTTCTCCTGTTCCCCACATGTATGGAAGATAGGACTTAAGAAAGGAACACCACTTTCACCTTGGAGGAAAATATTAGTTCAGTAATTTTCTCATTATCGTACTTTGGAAATAAGAGCTATGGGAATCAGCTGGGAATGGGAAAGAAAAATTTCAGAAAAAAATACTCATTTCCAATTTCCTGGCATAGGAAAGTTGGCCACAGGTTTTGAAATTAGGTAGGGATCAGGGATATAGGAACACCCTCTTCTCACCTTCTGTCTTCCAACCATTTCAAAGTCCCTCACCAACCTGCACATTCCAAGTGTGCAGCAACCTTGTGCCAAGGCAAATATGGGCTTTGGATTAGCATTTGAACTCGTGGGCACTCCTCTGGCCAGTGTTGATAAGGTTATACAGCTGTGTTCTCCCAGCACAATGGGCCCCATGGTGAATGAGGCCATGAATTGGTATTTAGACAAATTGGGCAGTATTTTCTGAACTTTCTGTGCCATATGTCCATTCAAGAATGGGATAATGAGTGCATGTGCAGAGGCAGCAGCACTAGACTTCAACAAAAATAACATTTCCAAACCAGCAAAACTGCAAACACATGAAAGGCAAACGTTTCTAAACCAAATCTTATCCCCCAAATCAGTTGAACTATAATAATAAGAACAACCATTATTCTCATTATTACATAGATTTCTCATTTGTCTTTGATTACTGAGAAACGAGGAAGCCCTTGTAAAGTACTTTTTCCAATAAATGAGGCTTTCCATTCCAAATATCAATGAAGATCGTTATAAATAACTTACTGTCTTCTCTGCCTTCTTAAACAAAGTCTCTGAAGAAGAAAAGCTAGTGGAGTTCTCCAGCACTACCGGGGGGACTAATATCTCCCAAAACGCATGTTCACTGGTGTATTAGGGTACTCTAGAGGGACAGAACTAATAGGATAGATGTATATATAAACGGGAGTTTATTAAGGAGTATTGACTCACACAATCACAAGGTGAGGTCCCACAATAAGCCATTTGCAAGCTGAGGAGCAAAGAAGCCCATCTGAGTCCCAAAGCTGAAGAACCTGGAGTCCGATGTTCTAGGGCAGCAAGCATCCAGCGTGGGAGAAAGATGTAGGTTGGGAGGCTAAGCCAGTCTAGCCTTTTCACGTTCTTCTGCCTGCTTTTATTCTGGCCACGCTGGCAATTGATTAGATGGTGCCCACCCAGACTGAGGATGAGTCCGCCTTTCCCCATCCACTGACTCAAACGTTAATCTCCTTTGGCAACACCCTCACAGACACACCCAGGAACAATACTTTGCATCCTTCAGTCCAATCAAGTTGACACTCAGTATTAACTATCACAACTGGGAATCTCAGAGTGTGCTTGTATTAGTTTGTTCTGGCTGCATAACAAAATGTTACAAACTGGGTGACTTAAACAACAGATATTTATTTCTCATTGTTCTGGAGACTGGAAGTACAGTACCAGGCTTGGGTTCTGGTGAGGGCTCTCTCCTAGGGCTGCAGATGGCTGCCCTCTTGCTATGTCCTCACATGGCAGAGAGAAAGAGCTCTGACAATTCTTCCTCTTCTAAGGACACTAGCTCTGCAGGGTCAAGGCTCCATGTTTATAATCTCATTAGATCTTAATAACCTCCTTGGGCCTTGTCTCTAAATACAGTCATATCAGGGTTAGGGATTCAAAATATGACTTTTGGGAGGACACAATTCAAACCATAGCAGTGATCTTATTTGGAAGTACAGTAGTGATTTTGCAGATGTGTTTAGTTAAGATGAAGTCATCCTCAATTAGGGTGGGTCCTAATTTAATTACCTGTGTCCTTATAAGAAGTGAAAACAGAGATAGGCAGAGAGAGAGAGAGAGAGAACACCAAGTGAAGACAGAGGCAGAGACTGAGGTGATGCCACTACATGCCAAGGCATGCCCAGAATTGCTGGCAACCTCTGGAAGCCAGAAGAGGTGAGGAACAGATTCTCCCCCAAGTTCCCAAAAAAGAACCTACCCAGCCGACACCCTGATTTCAGACTTCTGGCCTCCAGAATTGTGAGCGGAGGCATTTCTGTTGTTTGGAGCCACCGAGTTTGTGAACATTTGTTATGGGAGCCCCAGGAATCGAATCCACTGCTGTTCCATTACCATAATGACCATCACTACTCTTCAACATGGCGATTTAGCAAGGTGTCTGCTGGGCTGTTTTTGTATTGGCTTCCTGCCACGCAAGTGTGGTTCTATGAAAACTTGAGCTCTTCCCATCAGTTTTCTTCCTCTACACTGCTGTAGGCATGAAGACACCTCATTAGCCGGGGGTGGTTGGAAGGAAGAGGAGGCTGGAGGTGCAGCCACCCTTGGCATGTGTGAAGTGTTAGCTATTATTCCACGGAGTGGGGGTGCTGGTATTCTTTCCATTTCTCTAACCAATATAATCTACCTTTTAAAGTATTTTACAATTTATAATGCATTTTCACATTATCTCAATAGATCCCCCTCACATCACTGAGAGGCAGACAGAGTATTATTAACCCCATTTTACAGACGAGGAAACAGAGGCTCAAGGAGTTATTTGATTAAAGTCACCCTGCTTGGATATGATGCTGCTGAGACTCAATCTGAGATGCCAGGCTCCTTTCTTTAACCCAAACTTACAAGAGTATTGAATGAGGAGTCTCAAGAGAAGGGCTCTGATTCTAGCTCCATCCCAAATTCCCTGAGGTTGCTGGTGGTGTGCCTTCAAGTTAGATAGCACATTGCATTTTTATGAATAGTATTATACATTTAAAATCCATTTGTTCCTACAGGTAGACGCAGTATGCTGATGGTGAGAAAACCACGGAGCCTTGTCTCATGGAGCTTTTGGGTCTGTGGGGAAGACAAGCAACCAAACAAGCAATGGCCATCAAGCGAGGCAGATGCTGTGACAGAGGAGGCCCACAGTGTCTTACCTCACTAGAGGAGGGGACAGGGAAGGCTTCCCAGAGAAGGACAACTCGAGTCCAGAGCTTCGAAGCTGCATCTCAGCTGGCTAGGTCTATAGGAGGCATGGCTAATCCAGGCTGAAGGAAAAGGCAAGAGGCACATTCTGCTCTGAAAAAAAAATTAAAGGAAGGGTGAAGGAAGAGAGAGGAAGGGAGGTAATGAAGAGAAGGAGAAAGGGAGAAAAGAAGGAAGGAAGCTCATTTTGGCTAAAACGTAGAGTTAGACAGTGGGGTAGTATGCAAAGAGAGATGAAGTTTGCAAGGGAGGTAGAGGCCAGGTGAGAAAGAACCTGGGGGCCCTTCTCATGGATTCAATGTGACCTAAGAGGAAGGGGAAGCCACTAAAGAGTTTCCTGCAGGGACAGTGTGTCCAGATGTGTTTTAGAAGGCTCGCTTATGCTGCCACGGGGAGTCTGGATTGGAGTAGAAGCAAAGTCCATCAGCTGGCTACACGGGAATTCAAGTGGGGATTGGGGTAGTGACAGCGGAGAGAAGTGGACCCTTGTAGAGGAATAGAATCGACAGGTCTGGTATTTAATTCAAGGTAGGATGAAGGTCAAGGAATGTCAAAGATAACTTCTCTTCCTGGCTCAGGAAGCAGCCCCGAGATACACTTTACAATAAATCATGTCTCTTAGTAACCACAGGAGCAAAGTGAAAATGAGTTAGTTTAGAAGTGAGAATGAGGTTCTGTTGGGTTTTAAGTGAAGTAGTGTTTATATTTGAATCATATTTGAATCATATTTTCCATTTTCAGTTCTTCACTTGTTTCATTCACACAATGCATTTTTAATGGTTCTGAATGGACTTTTTAGTTGGGATGTTGATTTGGGATTATGATGAAAATAATTCCCTTAAATATAATAATTGGTTATATTATACCTTATTCAATGAATTTTCTCAGATGCATATAGCATGCTGAGGGCTGATGTAAATACATCTGAATGAAAAGTATACTAAAGACAGGCAAGGTGGTGCCCAGTAATTTACTGGGAAAAGAATAGTGTTCCTGAGAAGACCCTTTGCTACTTCCCAGTGTCTACTGGGGCTAACTGAAAATATTCATTAGGAAAATACATGAGGGAAAGAAAAAAAAAGGAAAACATGATGTTAACACGTGTGTGCATGAGGGATGGAAGGGTGATGAAGTTAAGTGGAAAGAATTTTGTCCTGTCTTTCAGCTTTATTGAGGTTTAATTGGCAATTAAAATTGTATATATTTACGGTGTACAACGTGATGTTTTGATATAAGTATATGTTGTGAAATGATTGCCAAAATCTAGCTAATAAATATACGTATAACCTCACATAGTTACCATTTGTTTGCGGTGAGAATACTTGAGATCTACTCTGTTAACAAATTTCAAGTACATAATACATTATTATTTACTGTAGTTATCTGCTGTACATTAGAACTCTAGGTAGTGCTCATCTTTTATTTATTTATCTATCTATCTATTTATTTATTTATTTAGAGACAAGGTTTCTCTCTATTGACCAGGCTGGTGTGCAGTGGCACGATCACAGGTCACTGCAGACTCAAACTCCTGAACTGAAGGGATCCTCCTGCCTCAGCCTCCAGAGCAGCTGGGACTATAGGTATGTACTACCATGACCAGCTAATTAAAAAAAAATTGTAGAGATGGGGTCTCACTATGTTGCCCAGGCTTGTCTTGAACTCCTAGACTCAAGAGATCCTCTCATATCAGCTTCCCAAAGTGTTGGGATTACAGGCATGCATTGCCATGCCCGACCCTTATTCATCTTATAACTGAAAGTGTGTGCCCTTTTGACAAATATCTCCCCATTTCTCCTGTCCCCTAATCCCTGGTAACCATCCTACTTTCTGTTTCCAAGAAGTCAAGTTGTTTAGGTTCCACATAGAAGTGATATGCTGCAGTATTTGTCTTTCTGTGTCTGGCTTATTTCACTTAGTACAACATCTTCCAGGTTCAACAATGTTGTTGCAAAATGTCAGGATTTCCTTCTTTTCTAAGGTTCAATAATATTCCATGACATATATGTATGTTTGTGTGTGTGTGTGTGTGTGTATCGCATTTTTAGTCTATTCATCTGTTCACAGATACTTAGATTTTATCCATATTTTGGCTATTGTGAATCATGCTGTAGTGAATGTGGAGCTGCAGACATCTTCTCTAACTACTGATTTCCTTTCCTTTGAATGCATGCTCAAAAGTGGAATTGATGGATCTTGGGGTAGTTCTATTTTTAATTTTTTGAGGAATGTCCATACTGTTTTCCATAATATCTCTATCAATTTACATTCTTACAAACAATATATAAGGGTTCCTATGACTCTACACCCTCTCTAACATTTATTACCTTTTGATTTTTTGATAGCACCCATCCTAACAGGTGTAAGGTAATATATCACTGTGGCTTTGATTTACATTTCCTGGTGAATAGTGATGTTGAGCATCTTTCCATATAACTGCTGGCCATTTGTATGTGTGAAAAAAGGTGTATTCGTGTACTTTGCCTATTTTTAAATCAGGTTGTTTTTCTTGCTGTTGAGTTGTATCAGTTCCTTACATATTTTGAATATTAACCCCTTATGAGATGTATTGTTTGCAAATATTTTCTCCCATTCTGTGGGTTGCCTTTCCATTATGCTGATTGTTTCCTTGGTTGTGCAGAAACCTTTTAGTTTGATGGAGTCCCACTTGTTTACTTGTGCTATTGTTACTTGTGCTTTCGGTGCCACATACAAAAAGTCACTGCCAAGACCACTGTCAAGAAGTTTTTTCCTTATTTTTTCCTTCTAAAAATTTTACAATTTCAGGTCTTACATATAACTCTTTTTTTTTTCCTTTCAGTACCAATCAGCCTTTATTCCTTGTATTTTCCCAGGGAAAGGAGAAGGGAAGAGAAAAGAGTCAGCATGCCTTATAAAATGATTAGAAAATGGGAAAGGAGGTTCTGGGTACAGCAAAATCAACCATCAAATAAACACACCCAGTGATGACATCACAAAAGTGTGTAGGGGCTCAGTCTCCTGCAGTTCAGGAATGAGGGGAAGGTATCAGGAAAATAAAAGACAGGTAAGTCCTTAATTCATTTTGTGTTTGTTTTTGTGTATGGTATAAAAATGCAACTTTATTCTTTTGCATGTGGATATCTAGCTTCCCAATATTTGCTGAAAGATGATCCTTTCTCTATTGTTTATTCTTGGTGTCTTTGTGGAAGATTAGTGGACTATATATGCATGGATTTATTTCTGAGCTTTCTATTCTGTTCCATTAGTCTATGTGTCTGTCATTATGCAAATGCCATACTGTTTTGATTGCAATAGCTTTGTAATATAATTTGAAAGCAGTTAAATGTGATACCTTCAGCTTTGTTTCTTCCTTCTCAAGATTGTTTTACCCACTTGGGGTATTTTGTGGTTCCACATGAATTTTAGAATTGTTTTTTCTATTTTAAAATGCCATTGAAAACTTGATAAAGATTATTTATGCATAGATTCCATTGCATTGTATGGACATTTTTACAATATTGATTTTTCAGATCCATGAATATAGAATATCTTTCCATTTATTTGTAGGTTTTTTTTTTTTTTTTCAATTTCTTTCATTGTTTTATAACTTTCAGTGCACAGATGTTTCACCATCTTGGTTAAATGTATTCCTAAGTACTTTATTATTATTTTTTTGATGCTATCTTCAATGGGCTTGTTTTCTTAATTTATTTTTTGGACAGTTTGTTTTAGTATGTAGAGGACTAATTGGTTTTTATATGGTGATTCTGTATGCTGCAACTCTACTGAATTCATGTATTAACAGTTTTTTGGTGTAGTCTTTAAAAGGACATGGGGAATGAAGTAGAAATGTTTCAGTTTTATTTTTGCCTCATTTATGTATGATCTAATACAAGTTATAAAATTTATCTGAATCTCAGTTACTACATCTGTAAAATAGAGATAATAACATTAGAGTTAAAATATTTTAATTATGTATAACCTGGTGCCTGGCATATAATAAACTATTCAGTGCCTAATAAATAACTCTCATTATGATTCATTTCTCTAAATTTTTAGATGTCAGCAGCATCTCCAATTTTAGGCAATGGGATCCCCTGTGTAATGGCTCTTAATGCCTTCTAACATTCACAAAGTAAAGAAACAAATCAAAACTCTTCCTAAGGGATGGAAACTTCTCAAACGTAACCCAAGCCAAGAACATTGACTTATTTTGGAAAGTTTCTGTAGAAATTCATCAGGCTATTGTTTCTGGGTTTGAGTTTGATTTGGTTTGAATTATGTTAGTAATTCAAAAAACAAAATAAATATTGTAAATAAATAACAGAGATACCCTTTAATTTCAGAGCTGAGGAAGAAAAGTACACTTTGTGCTGGATTTGCAGCCAGCCAGTTTCCAGACAAGAGTTCCTGAAGATCAGGCCTCTTCCAATAGTCTGATTGTGTGTAAACCAGTCAGCACCTTCAGGCCTCTTCCAATAGTCTGATTGTGTGTAAACCAGTCAGCATAGGAATATTCCTACAGCCAGCAACTGGCCAAGCAGTGGTCAAAGAACAAATCATTGCAAGTTCCCATGTGAAGAAGTCATAGTGTCAAAAACCTTTTAAGGAATTTTAAAAGTCACCACCAATGTGCATTTGGGTCTATTGGCTGATAAAGCTGTAAGAAATGGCCTTAGTAACTTTCAGATAGGGACCTCTCATTGATATTGAAACAGGAAAATTTCCCTTGTCCCCAGGCAGGGCGTGCGACAGGGGGAGTGGCTAGCTTCCTCAGTGCCCCACTGCTCAAACCTCTAGGGGAGCATACAGATGGGCTGGCTGTGGGGTTGACCCCACAGCAGTGTCTAGGGATGAATGTTTCTATCTGCTGAACCCCTAGTGGGTGGGCGTGTGTTACAGGGCGCTCTTTCAGCTTAGCCATCCGCAGGTGGCTTGTGTTTAACTGTTCAATCCCAAGGACAGGGGGCTTTCTGGATCCTGGGGTTTCTTGCCTTGGTGTACCAGAAGAATCTGATCATATGTGGGCTTGGAGAATGAGTGCAAGGTTTTATTGAATGGAAGTAGCTCTCAGCAGATGAGGGAGCCAGAAGGGAGATGGAGTCGGGCTGCTCAGCTGCCCAGGTTCTCCTCCGCCTGCCCCGGCCAAACTCCGTGTTGTTCTGCCAGTCAATGGCCTGCTGGCCTGCTGTGGTCAGTCAGTGTGCTTTTCCACCGATGTCCTTTTGATGTCCAGCCACTTGTGTCTTTGTCCACTGATGTGTTCCTCTCCATGTCCAGCTACTTGTGTCTTCTTCCACTGATGTGTTCCTCTCCATGTCCAGCCACTTGTGTCTTTGTCCACTGATGTGTTCCCCTCGATGTCCAGCTACTTGTCTCTCTGCCTGCCAGGGTCCTGGGGTTTTTATAGGCACAGGATGGGGGTGTGGCAGGCCACAGTGGTCTTGGGAAATGCAACACTTGGGCTTGAAAACAGGGGCGCCTGTCCTCACCGAGGCCAATGGGCACAAGCCCAGTGGTGGAGCCCTAGCCAGGGACCATGCCCTTCCCTTCCCAGCACTTCCCTGCCCCACTTCCGTATCAATACTGTAAGGTATCACAATGACTTCGCAGAGTGTCATGCTGTCCTTTGCTTGCATAGCACTTTGTCGTTTGTAAAAGGTTCCCATTTACAGGCTTTCCCTTGAACTTCAGAGAGATTAAGTCACCTGCCCACATGAAATAGACTCTCATTGCCTAACCAAATTTAGCTTATATATTTTTTGAACACTGATATGGTTTAGATTTGTGGCCCCACCCAAATCTCATGTCAAATTACAATCCCCAGCATTGGAGGAGGGGCCTGGTGGGAGGCCACTGGATCATAGGGGAAGATTTCCCCCTTGCTGTTCTCATGATAGTGAGTTCTCATGAGATCTACCTGTTTAAAAGTGTGTCGCACCTCCCCCTGCTCTCTCTTCCTCACCTCCCCCTGCTCTCCATTCCTCCTGCTCCAGAGGATAGGACATACCTGCCTCCTCTTTGCCTTCTTCCATGATTGTAACTTTCCTCAGGCCTCCACAGCCAGGCGTTTTGTAAAGCCTGTGGAATCATGAGCCAATTAAACTTTTTTCTTTACAAATTACCTAGTCTCAGGTAGTTCTTTATAGTAATGCAAAAATGGACTAATACAAACACTTTCTATGTGCCAGGCATGTAATAACCACGCTCATATATATGCCCTCATTTGATCTATTTGACCATCCCTATTTTACAGACAAGCAAATGGAGGCAAAGAACATTGAAGTCACTCTCCTGCTACACACGCTGAGGTGATAACCAAAGCAAGATTTGAACACCACTTTCTTTCTGATTGCAAACCTGGTTGTTTTCTTATTATACTGTTCTAGTAAATAGCAAATGTAGTAAGTTGTTATTTACTTACTTTCAGGCTGCTCCTGCTGGGCAAAAAGAACAAAGGAGAAATAAGAGGAGGAGGAGGAGAGCAAGAGATAGAGGCAAGGAACTGGACTGGAAATCTACAATAACTCATGGAGGGAGGAAATGTCTTACAGAAGAGGCATCAGATCGAACATCCAGTGGTGTTTTCTCCCCCTCGGTTTCTGGAAAACCGTATACTTTCATTTATAAACTCTATGCCCAGACCCCAAAGTAGGAACCAGGAGCTCCTTTGAGGACGTGCAACCCTTCTCAGAAGTCTCACATGACAGCATGGGGTAAGATGAAGGCGGCACTGCGGGTCCAACCCTGGCTGAGGATCAGGGTCTGGCACCCTCTGATTTCTCCAGCGAAGATTCAGGTAGGATAGGGGAGAAAGAGGAGGACGAGGGGCTCCCTGCCACCTGGGAGACCCACTGCTTGGTCAAGCCTGCCTGGGCCCTGCCTGGAGTCAGCCACAGCCAAGTAACACAGACGATCCTGGAGAACTGAGGATGACTGGCTTGATTGACAGGAAGGTGGTAGGCTCCAGTAGCATCACTGAGGAGCCCAAGGGCAAGACTTGGGGCACCACAGTATCCAGGCTGATCAAGGAGCATCTGGCCAGAACCCAGATCAAGGTAGCAAGGGAGCTGCGCTTCCTGTGCCTTGAGGGTCTTTTGACAACTAGCCTTTTGTGTGAAGCTGGTTTCTCTAAAGGAAGTGAAAGCATGTGAGTATGGCAAGCTGCAGTAGGGGAGGAAACATCTTGTTTACAAATGTCAGGCGGTAATTAGCCCATTTTAAAGAGAGGAGCCACCACTGATGGCTTTTGTTAGCTGAAAACCTCAGTGCTTTCTTGTGGCTGTGCTTGAAGAGGCCGGGTAGACACAGAGACTCTGAACCCAGTTCATAAATAGTTGATTTCATATTTTAAAATGTTGCACTAAAACTGTCACCCCCTCTCGTGGATCACAGATGGTGAAGAACTAATTTGTTACTGTTTGATAACTGCTTTTATGTATCAAAGCTCTTATTTACTACTCTGTGGGGGAAATGACAGACTAAGAGCAATTGTGTGTTTTCTTTCCGTTTTTCTTCAACCGCTAGGCTTCTTGTTTTTCCCCTGACGGGTCTCTTCTTTGAAAGAGAAAATGGTGAAGCTTTTGCATATGCCAACTTGGCTGAACTCAGTTTTGGGGGAATTGGAAGATGTCTCTCCCAGCACAGACCAGCAGACTTTTTTTTTTTTTTTTTTGGATCCTTTTTAATGTGCCCATGCTCCATAGTAACATTCAGGCCAGCCTCTCTTCTCTCTTAACTCACAAAATGTTTCTAATTATCTATGCAAAGTGAGTCTTTGCTTGTAAGAACTGTCCGGCAAATGTAAGTGCAAGAAGATGGGTAAGCTGGATCCAGCTCATCAGATTTTCTTTCCTGTAACCACTCACTTCATTCATTCATTCAGTTCATATTTGATTCACTTTTTCATTCAATTAGCCAGTTGTTAATTCTTTCGGAGTTTTTGGCTAGATCAGAGCTTAGATTGTGGGCACAGTGGAGGCTGGCACTGGTATGTACTCACCCCTACCACTCCTACCTATGTCCTTGGCATGTCTTGAGCATAACGTAAAATGCCTAGAGAAAAAAATCCAACAATTAGTTAGCTCAGTTTAGCCAACTATAGACTGTGAGCTAAGAATAATTTTTATATTTTCAAATGGTTGGAAAAAATCAAGAGAAGAACAGTAATTCTTGATATGTGAAAATTATCAGAAAATCAAGGTTCAGCTTTTTGGAACACTGCCCCACCCACCTGTTGATGTACTGTCTGGGGTTGCTTCATGCTACAATGGCAGCGTTGAATAGTTGTGACCGGGACCATTGTCTGCAAAACCTAAAATATGTATTACCTGGCCATGTGCAGAAAAACCTTACCAATCCCTGAGCTAGCTCATTCCCTGCTTTCTTTAACACAGCAGGAACGTACTTGAACCATACCCATGGTTGTGATTCAGGCATACGCAACCTCATCACTTGCTACTTACCCTTCGCTCACTGTGCCCAGTCATCCCACCCAAGGTCACCTCCTGTCCCGCATCTTTGCATCTCCTATTCTGCTTACATGCAGAGCTATTCCTATTCTTTCTCCACATCAACTTTATTCATTCTTTTATTTCAGAGTTTATATCAAATACAATTTTATCAGAGAAGACTTCGTAAATCCCCAGACCAAATTAGCTCTTTGTCATCTGTTCTTTTATGGACCTCCATTTTTTGTTTTCTCCTTTGATAAGAGCATTTATGAAAGTTTTCAGTTATATTTTTCTTAGTGCCATTATTTAATTAATATCCTTACACTAGCCTTTAAGATTTCTGACAGCAAAAGCAATGACTGCTCATTTTGTCATTGCACCCAGGTGCTCAAAAAGGGCCAGGGTGCAGCAGTGAGTGCCAGTCTGAATGAAGGAAGCATGCGTGACCTGGAGCCTCACTGTGTTCCAGGCACCCAGGTAAGTGCTCTGCACATAATACCACACGTTGCATTCCACGATAAGGTATTCATCTCATTTTACAGATGGAGAAAATAAGGATACTTTCTAGAATTTGGCAGAGCTCTGTCTGGCAGATAGAAACAAGTTCTATTTGACTCCAAATCTCTCATCTCATTCTTATGACTATTTTACCGATAAGGAAATTGTGTGTAAGGCATCATGATTCAAATCAATTCTCACTGGGAAAGAAAAATGCCATAGAAAACATTTTATTCTATACACAAAAAGGTTTTCTCAGCATGTTTTATCAACATAATCATCGTCACATTATCATCATTAAGACATGAAAGAGGAGCGTACAATGGAGAGGCTCTCCTTCCCTCCTCAGTCACTCAAGAATGCGATGGTAAATGGGGTTTTAAGCTGTGTTTTGCTCTACTTTTAATCGTGTTTCCTTTCTCGAATAATCACAAGATGCTAGAGTGTTAGAAAGAATATTAGAGGGAATCTAGCTCAGCCAGTTTCCTCATCACACCCAGAAGTCTGAGATCACTTCCCCTGGTCGTAAAGTGTGGGCTGACGTAGATTCCCAGCACAGACCTCCTCCTGCAGCATTTGTTCCCAGGACCTCTCCTCCACTCCACTATTCTAAAAGCACAAAAGAAAATCTCTCCAGCGCTTTCTCTAATTGAGAATAAATTGCCCATTTGCAACTTCATCATGTCGTATTTTGAGATTTGAGATTGTAAATGCATTTTCATGCATGTTCGTTCAGTGATGCCCCCACACTTACCCTGTTGCCATGTTAGATTTTGGAGTGCTGAACATAGAAAATCAAGGAAACAAATTTTCCCATGTCACTCTTTGGAAAATGTTCATGCCTCATAAATATTGGAATGCAGATTTCATCATAAGTCAGTCTATGTTGAGTGCCCACTCTCTTCCGAACTCACACCTCCCTGTTAACCTTTGTTCAAGTGAAGTTTAGAAGGGTTAAATGGTATATTATCAACAATTTGATGACATTAAAAATGAATATGAACAGAGATCAATAATTCAGCATGTAGTTTCAGAGTGTCCCTTAGCTTTTGTTAGAGTAGAAGCTGATAATAATGATGACAGTTATGATGATTAAAACAATCGCTATTTAGGAGCTATTTTACATTTGGCGGAGCCCCTTCATCATGAATTTTCTCATGAAATATTCACAACTTTTCTTGTTAGTATCATTCAGTATTATTACTGCCTTATGCAAATGAAGAAATAGAGCTACAGAAAGTTTATAGGAATTTCCACAAATCATATAATAAATAAATGATAGAGCCAGGGAAATTATTCTTTTGTCTTCTAAGGAGTAGAGGGAATTTCTATGTTACCAAATATATCTTGTCATCTTTTCTCTAATTCCTAAAATTGCAGTAATATGAAGAAAATCTATGAAAGAAAAATTCCAGTGGAAGATTAAAATACTGGAGTCAACTTGGGTTGGAGCAAAAATCAGTGGCTGTGTATTTGCCTGAGAGGGTCCAGTTCTTGCTGCAGCCTCATGTCATAGTTCATCATGCGTCCCTTGCTGTCACCAGAAGGTCCCAGTTTGGGCAACAATCGTGTACTCATGTGATCGCCCCGGAGACAAAGGACTGAGCAGGCTTGCATGGGGGTCAAGGAAGGAAAGGACAGGAGAGGATACCAAGAGCAGAGGCCCAGGGTCACCTTCTCCCCAAAAGCTGGCTCTGAAGTGGTAAAGGCACAAGCTGCATTCCACAGCAGTCACTGACTTGGTGATGTGTATCTTGACAGGACTTGGGGTTTACACAGCATCCAGGAGCTCCCCATCTAAGCTCCCTTTCACAGCCTCCATGTAAACATCTCCCATCTCCCCAGTACCCTGCTGGCCTCTCCACACTGCCCTGTCCCTCTCCAGCCATTCTCAGCTTTGCTAACATTTCATGAAAAAACACCTCCTTTCTCTTTGTGCCATGGTCTTTTTCCTTAATTATACCAAAACACTTCTCGGGTCAACTAGTCTAAGCATGTCCTACAGACATCCTGGCCTTCTTTCAGCATCACCTGTGGACAGTCTGCAGCCAAAGCCGGTGTCCAACAGAGGCCCTTATGTCTGGCTCTGTCAAGCAAGATCACATTCCTCCCTGACTCTCAGGAAAGGCTCACATGGATCCCACAGACTTCCAGAATCCCCAGCCCTCATTTCCTGGATTCCAAAGACCCACCATCCCAATCTCCCAAACTTTTCTCTGCAGCTTTGCACATGCAACTCAAGTGTGTGTGTGTGTGTGTGTGCGCGCGTGCGTGCACACACACGCACCCACACATGCCCATGCACGTGTGTATAGGAGTGGGGGATAAAATAGAAACCTCAGATAACACATTCTGAAGTCATCCCTTCACCATCATCTCTCATATGTTTTTGTTTTTTGACTAAAAGTGACAACATGTTTACTATTACTCTGAGCCCCACATGGCAAGAGAAAGGCTCATTTCATACATTCCTTCTCGCACATTCTTCTTAGGAAACACTAATGTGCATACTTTTCACCAAAAAAGAATCAACAGTGCCTTTCTAAAGTACAGTTGGTGCCTGCAACTGAATGCATTCAAATCTTAAATACATGGAAGTATAGAAAAGGATGTCTGTATACTTCTTAAATATGTTTATATTCTAACATGGGAAACAGATGTGAATATAAAGAGAGGGGATGTGTTTCCACAAAGCCAAAAGTATGTGAGAAATGTTTAAAATGGTCACAAAACTGCTCGTATAATCCCCGACAGAGGAGTTCAGCCGGCACTTCTCTTCGGCCCACTTTCTGTATTACTCTGGCAGCCGTATTGATTTGATTTTTCGAGTCTTCATGCCCTGACCAAGGTCCTGCCTTCTGAACGGGCATCATTAGGGCTTCTTGGTTTGTTTCTCTCGAGGGAGATGTTTTATGACCTTGACGGTATCAGTTTTCATTTAAGTGGAGGATTGAGAGATGCCAGGCTAAGGCATTATTTGCCTGTATTTTACCATAATACACAAATAAGTTCTGATTTTCTGCTTGGAAACAGGAAAATGGTCATTTAAACCATTTAAATATTATTAACTTGCTTGGGAAAAGCGGAAAAAAAACCCTCAAGCTATAATGGCATCTACAGCTCACAGGATAGATTTATGGAAGTTTTTATTCCTTGGTAGAAATATATCTACAGATGCCCCATGGTAAAATTAGGTAGGCTTATGGCACTTAGAAAACTGAAATCTAGAAACACATGGAATGAGTAAGATGATATTTCCAGCAATCAATGCATTCTATAAAGTGATTGGAGAGAGCTTCCTCTACACAACAATTTTGGACTTAAGATTCCAATTCAGTGTTTCTTGCCCTAAATTATAGTAAAGGCTAAATCTCATTATGACAAACCGTAATAGATCATCAAAATTCTTGAGTTAGACCTAGAAATCTGTTGCGTTATGCGCCTTGATCTAAATGTGACTGGGACTTGGAAACCTTGTTATACTGAAAAGTCTGGCTATACAGATATTTGGCTGATGTATTCAGTGATTCTCATTCCTAGAGCAGGAAAGGGAATGAAGTATAAAAGTTTCAGATTGTTTGGTGAGCCAGATCAGATCACAAAGTTGGTCAAGTCCAGGATGGGGGCACTGACCGCTCATAGGAAGCTGCTGTAACACCTGTTTACTGCTCATCCAGCAAGCAAACAAGCTTTGAGAACTCTTAGAGCTCCCTGGGTGGATTTGGTCACTGAGGCTGGCTTTGTTACTCATGGAAGTGGGACTCAGGTCTGGATGATCTTGGCCTAAGCTGAGCAGAGCATAGATTCTGCTAGGTCACCAGAGCTGTGGACTGACGAACTTCCCCCAGGTGGGGTAGGTGCAGGTGTCCATTCAGCACCCAGTTGGCCACTCATTGTCATATAAAAGAGTTCTTCATGCATGGCCATTATATAGGTCTACTTAAGATTTCAGTGCAGGAGGACTAGCTACAAATGAAACTGCTAAAATAGTCTCCTGAAATGAAAGATTATGCTGATACCTGATGTATTAGTCTGTTTTCACACTGCTGGAAAGAACTACCTAAGACTGGGTAATTTATAGAGGAAAGAGGTTTAATTGACTCAGAGTTCCGCATGGCTGGGGAGGCCTCAGGAAACAATTATGGCGGAAGGTGAAAGGAAAGCAAGAGGTGTCTTATATGGTGGCAGGAGACAGAGAAAGCAAGGGGGGAATGTGCCACACTTTTAAACCATCTTGTGAGAACTCACTCACTATCACAAGAACAGCAAGGGGGAAATCTGCCCCCCAATATTCAATCTCCTTCCGTCAGGTTCCTCCCCTGACACATGGGGATTACAATTCAACGTGAGATTTGGATGAGGACACACAGCCAAACCATATCACCTGTGTTTGAGAAAACACTCTCCTCTGAAGGGTAAGATAGTAAAACAACATTATTTTAAAAAATGAAAAAAGAAACAGAAACTAGCATTTTAGAACCCAATACTTTCTTCCTTTTTGATGACAGACTGCCAAATTCCTTTGGGCAAGCTCAGAAAAAGAAAACAAAAATATATGAATAGGGCAATTTCCTCTAGATGTGTAGCTTAGCGTACTCATCTTATATGGAAAAAATATCAGCTTTACTCTTCATCCACTAGAGAACTAGCAAAAGAGTGCATTCCTATGGGAGTTTGTACTCTAAGAAGTCTTTCCATATGCGACAGAAGGGGAAGAAATATCCTTTCACACACGTGCCACTGAGCAGTCTGTTCTTTTAATTTGGCCAAATGTTGTCTAGGCTCTTCTTGGAGCCTCATTCACTGAGACATTTATTCCCTCATCTTACCCTTATTTTAAGGTATATTGAGAAATTAATAGGATCCGTGAACTGTCTTTTGTAGTTCATGCTAATATAGTTCTGCCTGAGAATCCTAAGAGGAGCTGTCTGAGAGCTTTCTAATATCAGAAAAGTTATCTGAAGTTAGAAAATAGGCAAAGATTAGTAAGTATTTTCTCAGTGCAGAGCTGGTTTTGCATCTTTGATTGACTTTTTGTTGACCGAGCTATTTGACAGCTTTGTTAGGGGCAAAGTTAACTTATAGATTTTCATCTGGTAGAGATGCAAATAATTACCATCCACTGGGGGAAACCTCCTCCCAAATATGGCTTATGACCTTGTAAAATATCAATCGTGTCTCTCACCTAAGCAGTCTTTTCCTAATGTTCTCATATTAAACTGTCCATAAATATCCAGCTCCTCAAATTCTCCTTTGAATCTGTATTAACATCTTAGCGGCTTCCTCACTAATTAATGAACTGAATAGAACTTGGACATTATGTTCATATTTGTGTGAGAGTTGTGTTTTTGAACCTTTTGAAAATTAGACAATAGCTCTAGGAAATAACACAGTCCAGAGCCTAGAAATTTTCTTTGAACGTTTTACATACTTCTTTGACTAGCATTCCATTTTTGTACCTATGCTCTACCCATGGAGCTTTTCTGAGAAGGATTCAATAACTATCACTCTTCCCAAGAAAAATGTACAACTCTATCTGCACATGCCAGTGCCATCTGGATGGAGATCGGACTCCACAGCAAACAGGATGAGGCAAAGGAAGTCCAGTGGATATTCCCAGGTTTAGAAACTCTGACAGCAGGATATGGATGTGCCAATCAGAGTCAGATGCTGCTCATGACTGTAATAACAGATGCCACTCAGAAGTCTTGCGCCCCACCCTGTGGTCCTCTCAGTCCCTCCAATCAGATCCATCCACCTAGAATGACTGTGTCTGCTTCATTCACAGAGGCAAGTAAAGTCTCTGGTGAACTTTTACCTACCTGCCTCTTTCGAATTGGGAGATTTGCCCTCCTTGTCCAGATGCTGTCTTGGCTCCAGGCTCGTGTCTGTCCCCAAGAGACCCTGCTTTGTCTCAGAATGCCACAGGGCTATTAGCACAACTCTTTCTGATGGTTAGTCATGATAATTTGTACCTCTGGCTTCACTACTATCTACAAAAATGTGCTTCATGACTCATTATCTGTTCCTGTCTTCTCCGGTTTTCCTTTTCCAGGCACTGTACTCCCTCTTTGGGTACCAAGACTACTTGGCATCCTCTCTTTTTGTATTGTTGAGTAATTCATCTCTTCTTTTCCAGTGTAAGTCTTGGGGATTTCAACTTAGAAAATAGGACAGTAAGGTATTTTGCTAAGCAAAAGAATTATAGACTCCAAGAAATGTCAAGTCTCTAGGAATTAGAAATAGCTATAGTCAGTGTTTCTATCAATCTGAATAGCATAACTTTTAATGTTCACCCTACACTAGCAAAGGAGGCTGGATGGGAGGTGGCTCCAGCCACTGAGGAAGTATCCTGGAGAAAGAATTGGTTTAGAGGAACAGTGGGAAATTTGGTTTTGAAACAGTTCCAAGGGAATTTCCCACGGAACATCCACAGTATCATGGGATGACTTCCAAAGCTTGGAGAAGTTTGCTTCCCCGCTGAAACTTTCTGTCCTTCTGCAGAGTTGAGGAAAGCCTTTTCCTCATTTTGGCTCTTAGTCATTGGAAACCATTTGTTTCTTTCTCTCCAATCCCCTCCCATGAGGCTCTGCCATTCTGAATTACACAGAGGTAGCTCCTTTTGATGCTCAGGGTCCTGTAAAACAAGCAGAAGTTACAGACTTGGAGTGTGACCAATGCGGCAGAGCCCGGCCCCTGCCCACAGCATCCCTCCCCAGGATTGCACATATGCCCGTCCCAGTTCTGTGTGGTCTTGGCTGCAGTGGCCGAACATAAAGCTTCAGCTGCTGTTTAACAGCTTGGATTTTAAAGAGCTCATAAGGAGAGATTGAAAGCTGAATATCTAATGCTGTCTTCAGATGCAACATTCTATCACCTGAACAGTCTGCGTATAGTATTAGTTGCTAGAAAACTGTCCCACACATGCTTTTTATATCTTACCCTCAACCAGAATGAACTCCTCAAATGTACTAATCAACCAACCAGAGTGTGCAGATCTCTGTTAGGTCAGAGCAAAGCAAAATTTTTCAAGTTCTAAACTTACACGTATGGGAAGTGAAATTAACCTAAACTCTTACCTTTTGTCTTATAAAAACGATGTCCTGGAGGATCTTAGAAATTTCCTGGGAAATAGTTAATTACCTATTTTAGAGTCTGATAGTTAAATGTAGCTATTATGGAACAGACTTGATGCCATTTTGACCAGCCATAGTCCAACCTGCCTAGGAATCTATATTGTGCCAAGAATCTTTCAGAGGTAATTTAGAGAGTGTACATTTTTTAAAAAACTAATTAGTAGAAAGATAACTGGATAGAAAGCTGGAGATTTAGGTTCTAATTTGGGTTTGACCCCTAACCAGCCATGCGTCCGTGGAGGTATGACCCTAGACTTTCAAGGCACCAATTTAATCTGTAAGGCCAAGTAGTTGGATAAAGTACTTTCGAAGTGTTTCAGAAAGGTTCTTATAATAAATACTTTCTAAAGGTTCATCAGTAACCTTTACTTACTTCTATGTGCATTTCTAGTTAAGTTCCTTTTAAAGAAAAGGAGAAAGATAGAGTCTCTGCATTCTCCCTGTTCACTTTTTTTCCGCCAATCTAAGGGATGGAGCTCTTGCCATCAGGTAGACATTGGCCTAGGCTATTGCTAAGAGCTTCCTCCAAACTTCCTGCTTTCTCAACAAGGCATTTATTGTAATGAATCCATCTCACATTTTTGACTGCCAGCACCTGAGCATATCTTCTCTGTTTCAAGACCTTTGCTACTTTTGGGGGGCCCTGGGAGCCTTGATGGGACACAGAAGCCACCTCCCATCACGGAAATTTCAAATGCCAGGTAGTTGGCCTTGACAACCTCCCATGCACCTTGGCAACAGACGTGGCACTCACCATCAGACAAATATGCTGTGGGCTGTAAGTCCTCAGTGGGGCAGAGATGACAGAGATTCTGTGGTGTGGCCATGGTGTGGCTGTGGTGGTTGTAGCCCAGTTGCTTACTTGGGAAGTGGTGCTGGTGCCACCATACAGGAACCAGGTAAGTGGCATTGAGGTGCAAGATGCAGCCTGCTGCTGGGCCACAGGGCTGTCTTCAGCAGACCAGTTCTGTGGCCTGATTTAGGGGCATTGTTCCCAGTGAACCACCTGTAAATGTGCTGCTCAACCCCTCTCAGTGATTTTGCAAAGTAATCTGCAACATTTTAATACAATCTCTTTATGTCTAACTCAGCCACACTCAGTTTATTTGCCTTGCAACTGCATACTCTGACTTTAAGTATAATTGGACATAAAATAGAGGTTTTCTTATTCAACGGTTTCCAGAGACCAAAGCTAGATAAAATCATACATCTAAATTTCTATCTCCTCCACTAATCTGTTGGTTCTTTGAGATCAGGGATGGTGCTTTGTTTATTTCTACTGCTTTAGAACTCAATGCACTCTGACATCTTTCACAGAATAAGTTCTCACATGGGAACCCGAGCAAAGTGTAATGGATGTTCCCAGGAGCTGCCTATGGGATTGAAGAAACACGTATGAGAGGAGTAACATTTGGGCTGGAAGCGAAAATACAAGTAAATATATGTCAAATAGGTAAGTATGGAAAGTGCATTCCAGTAGAAGAAAATGAGTGTAAAAATACAGAATAAGCCATTTAGAGTATAGCAATTAATTTGGTGCTTGAGGACTACAGCAACGTGTTTCTTTCCCGGTCGAAAAGTCTAGCAGTAGAATTACAGTTGTGCATCACTTAATGACAGGGATACCATCTGAGAAATGCCTCTCTCTTTGATTTTATCGTGGCATGCACTTACATAAACTTAAATGGTATGGCCTAGTATATACCTAGGCCGTGTGGCATAGCCTGCTGCTCCTGGGCTGTAAACCTGTTCAGCATGTTACTGTACTGAATACTGTCGGCAATTGTAACACGATGGAAAGTATTTGTGTATCTAAACATAGAAAAGGTACAGTAAAGGTGCAGTACTATGGACGACTGCCCCATAAGATTGTATGTGATGCATTATTGGCCAAAACGTGTTATGTTTGGTGCATGACTCTATAGTACTGTCTCATGAAATCGGCACAGGTCAGGAGCTGCAGACAGTCAAGAGCACATTCACAGATCAGAATGGCTCCCACTTTGCCAATCTTAGCTTGAACTTGAGTGAATTCATTAATTGACTGCATTAATATATCCAGAGGCAGAATTGGCACATAAAAGGTGGGTAGATCAGCCATGGATTGGCATCTAGTTTATAAATCAGTCTTGCTTGCTTGGTTAATGTGAGACTGTCACAAAAGATACAGCCTTTCTATTTTGATGATGATAAATTAAGGTTTCTAAACCAGGAAGGAGCAAACTAAGGATAGAGGATAATTTACAAAGAAAATGCCACCTTGTGGGAAATGACTGGCTAGCTATTCCCTTATGCCATGGTTTGGATATTTGCAAAATACCCCTTTACTTTGAGTTTTTGTATTTGGCATGGCTAAAAAGTAGGATTTCTGGCATGTAGGGATGGCACGTATGAATAGTAGAGCCAGAAGAAGAGTGTGGAAGCTAGATGTTTGAGAAAAAGCAGCCCCAATTTCGCATGCTTTATGTACTGGGCAGGAGTAAAGCTTCCAGGCTGTGAGTGGGGATGAAAGACAAATTAGAAAAATCACTTTGCTTCAACACACATTATGTGAGTGGACTATGGAGATGTGGGCTTAGCAGGATGACAACAGCTTTATCATGTTCTCCAGGAGGTCACTATATAGTGGGAAACAGATGAGGGTCTCGGAATTGCATGACAAGTCCAACAACAGGTACCAGCATGAGACATGGCAATCCGACTGATCATCCACATGAGAAGAGATTGGGAGGCCAAGTGAACCCACTCTGACAGCTTCTCCCTGGCAGGCTGGGTGAGGAGGTGGGCTCTGTCGTTAATATCCAGTTCCACTTCTCATGCCCCTCCTGGTCCTGTGGACCCTCAGCCCGGCACCTCCAGGAGGATGTTCTTGGAGGATGAGGTTGCATCCCACCATCTCCCTGTGGGTATTCTCCACATCAGTTTCGTCTGATGGTTCAATTGTCGATGAGTGTCCAGCCATGTCATCTTTCAGAAGTTGACTGAAGTTCTATACTGGCTGACAGTCAATCCCTCCTCCTTCCCTTTTGGGACAATTTTGGTTTACAGATTTTGTTTTGAGAGTAAGTTCAATAGTTCTTAAGGCAGAGGAGAGGTAAGAGGGTTTGTCCAGCCTGTCATATTTTTGCATTTCTCATTTCACCCTCACTCCAGCCTGGAAAGACAGGTGATACTATTAATCTAATTTAAAAGATAAGTGTGCCTCTGTGAGTTAGGAAGCTTGCCAAGGCGGCACAGCTCTAAAAGGCAGGGCCAGGCTGGAGCCCCCAGCAGCCTCCACTGTGCTTCCTCGTGCAAAGTGGGCTAAGGCCAGGGGGTGTTCAGCAGGGTGCATCCAGTGTGAGCTCAAGGAGGTTGATGTGGTTGGTGGGCTACTAGAGGAACTTTGCAAGGTGAAGGTGTGTCTTAAAGCAGTTTGCTTTATATTCACACTTTGCTGAATATTAGAGCTTTTAAAAATCCCCATGCATGGCCACATGCCAGACCAATTAAATGAGAATTTCTGGCAGGGGGGTTCAGACATCCAGAATTTCTAAAGCTCCCCAAGTGATTCCACTGCAATCAGGATAAAATGCAGATTCAGATTCAGTAGTTGTGAGGTGGGACCTAAGAGTCCACATTTCTTTCTCTCCTTTTTTTTTTTCTTGATAAGGAGTCTGGCTCTGTCACCCACGCTGGAGTGCGGTGGCGCGATCTCAGCTCACTGCAACCTCCACCTCCTGGGTTGAAGTGTTTCTCCTGCCTCACCCTCCTGAGTAGCTGGGATTGCAGGCACCCGCCACCACAGCCAGCAAATTTTTGTATTTTTAGTGGAGACAGGGTTTTGCCATGTTGGCCAGGCTGGTCTTGAACTCCTGACCTGAGGTAATCCACGCCCCTTGGCCTCCCAAAGTGCTGAGATTACAGGCTGAGCTGCCGTGCCCGGTGGAGTCTACATTTCTAACAAGCCCCAGCAGATGTGGATGCATCCGGGCCCCAGCCAACATGCTGGGGAGTAAAACCTTAGACACGTGCAAGACTTTTTATTTCAGAGTTAATTTTCAGAAAAACAAGCCTAGTTTCCTTGGAGGAGTCCTTGCTGGGAACGAGTCCGTCCTCAGGTGATGCTGCCTTGCCAGGCCACATCCCTGGTATTGCAGCCACTCTGCCAGATCGGTGGCAGTTGGAGCAGCACCTTCTGCCTGCCCCTCCCCCCGGTCCTGCCAGGCTCAGCTGAAGTTTTGCCCTAAAGTGTCAGACATGTGTGCGGTAAGGAAAAATCATTTTATGGGGAAATCTCCTTTGACTGAGAGTGAGTTAGTGAAGAATCAAGTTGGAAGAGGGGCATTTCAGTTGGAAACTAGGGAACATTTTTCCCCGTGGCACTTTATTAGACAGCGGAATGAGTTTCCCGGGCGGTAGCAGCCACTTGTTTCATTTAAAAAGACCAATATACAAGAGGTACTGGCAGAGGGATAGATGAAGTGACCTAAGAGGGTTTCTATTGCTCCAGCTTCTGTCGCCAAATGAAACTCAAACAGCTTTTTCATATCTTAAACAGACCTACATAGAGCAATTATGAAAATTCCATCCATTATAAATACCTCTTTTAGCAGCACTTTAGAAATATGCCTCTTGGGTCCCATTCATCTTCGGTAGATGGGATTTGGATGGTCAGGTGGGGGAGGACGTGTGGCTGGGGAGAAGGAAGGTAAGGTCTCATCACCGCCTCTCCGGATCCCAGCCCAAGGCAGCGGGCCTGGAGCAGCAGAGGTAGGGCGGGCAATCGCTTCTTCATCTTTTCTTACGGTGTTTTACAAAATGATGCTGCTATACGTGTTGGTCGTATTTAAAGAGCAGATGCAGAAAACTCACCAAGTGGACAATGCAAAGCAGGTGACCATTTGCAAACAGGTTTTCCAGGGGCAGCTGGATTCCTCACACGGCTTCGAGTGGATCGCACCCATTTTGTGTCTGATGACCGCTGGCCGCACGGGACGAGCAGGCAGGTGTTTTCTCTCTGGCTAATCCATGGAGCAGGCTGCGTGGAGACAGGCCTGTGTGAAATTGCTTTTCACACCGTGAGGGAGCTGGGATGATCTCTCAACAGTGTAACTGCACGTGCACACTGGCTGGAGTATTCTCATTTCAGAGAGGATTGGAGCAAAGTTCTCATTTCTCATCAGAGATACACTGGAGTAGGCAGAAGCCTTTCTGTTCCCCTTAACAAGGTTGAGGGAAGAATGCAGAAACAGGGCAAGAAACAGATTAGACTTCAGAAGTAAAGCAACTTCCCTGACGTACTCAGATTTATGGCTTTAATTAGGAAGGCCAACCAGGGTCATAGGAAAAGCAGAGGAATGACAGACCCGGATTCAAATATCATTTCCACAACTTGTTAATTGTAAGATTTGGGCCAAGAACCTGGAACAGACTTCGTTTCCAGTGGGAACAGTCATACCATCAAAACCGGTTGAAGTTCAATGTAGCAGAACTTGTAACGAAGCCTGTTTACTCTGCACAAATGAGTCATTATTCCTCACTGACATGGTTTGGATCTGTGTCCCTGCCCAAATCTCGTATGGAATTGTAATCCCCCGTGTTAAAGTTGGAGGCTGGTGGGAGGCGATTATGGGGGTGGATTTTCCTCTTCGTGCTGTTCTGGTGATAGTGAGTTCTCGTGAGATCTGGTTGTTTAAAAGCGTGTGGCCCCTCCCTGCTCTCTCTTGCTCCTGCTCCTCTATGTAAAACACCTGCTCCCTCTTTGTCTTCCACCACGATTGGAAGCTCCTCTATGTAAAACACCTGCTCCCTCTTTGCCTTCCTCCATGATTGGAAGCTCCTCTATGTAAAACACCTGCTCCCTCTTTGCCTTCCACCACGATTGGAAGCTCCCTGAGGCCACCACTGAAGCAGAAACTTCTATGCTTCCTGTACAGCCTGCAGAACCGTGAGTCAATTAAACTTCTTTTCTTTATAAATTACCCAGTCTCAGGTATGTCTTTATACTAGTGTGAGAACAGGTTAATTCATTCACTAAATATCCTTTCTTAGCTGAATTCCTAGGGAAAAGCACCACTGATGAATTATAAAGCTTACCACAAGCTTTGATTCCATGATTAATGCTCATTCTATAGTAGCTAGAGAAATAGTTTAAGATACCAACAAGGCACCCCAAGGTGCCATCAAATTAAGCCTCCGTGAAAATGGTTAAGATGAAGAATAAGAAATATTAGTTATTATCATTTAGTCACTTACTATGTAACCTAAGTTCCGAATTAAAGAGTTCTTGGTGGATGTGTTTTTGAAGACAAAGCTGCTTTGATTCTGTGGGAGTTTTAATATTTACATCCGTTTCATTATGTAAGATAAAAACCACTTTAAATTGTTACCAAGAAATATAAATTATGAAGTAATGTATGCGGCAGAAATCCTCACCTTGTCCTTGACCTTTAACCTCTGGTTAATGGGGTGAGGGCGGGCCTTTAGGAATGGCCAAGAATGACATGATATTGAGGGACTGGGGCAGGAAACAATTTAAAAACAATTGAATTTACATATAGTTAATGAGTATACATTTTAGAATATACAAGGAATATCTGTTACTATACTCATGGTATATATACACTGGAAAATTAATTTAAAAATAAATCAGAATGGTTTGGTTTTGGATTTGTTATAGGCATTTGTCCCAATGCCTATAATGTTAAACATCCAACAGTCTTTCAGGATGCCATGTGATCCCAGCAGGGCCACAGACTCATACATGAAATCTACCTTCAGCTCCTTCCAGATCATCGGGGTTGAGACGATGGAAGTGTGAGTCCACTGTGTTGTTAGACACGTAGTGACCAGGGCCACAGACAGGTTGAGCCCATTTCTGTGGAAGGGAAGAAGAGAACGGCCTATTTAGAACTGTAGAGGAAAGCCAGGCTTCAAGGAGAAGAGGCGTTTGAACTGCATCTTCATCTTTTATTAGGATTCGAATCCAGAATGAAAAGAAAGGAAATGTTGAGCCTGAGCTAAGGATTGGAGCAAGAGTGTAAGCTGCCAGAAGGGGAAGTAGTAGGAACTTGAGTTAGGATGAGTTGTGAACAGGTGTTGGCTTTCAGTGTCTAGCTCGAGAGCTAGGCTGTTACTTCCTGGGTCCTGGGGAGCAGGTGAACTACATGAGAGTAAGGACGGTGTTGACAGAAATCTGAGTCTGTTAGCATTTAGTGGGGCACAATGGAGGGTCCCGCAGCAGGGAGGCTGGGAGAAGTATTGTGACTGTCCCCATGGAGTAACAGTTCTCTACCCTGACTCAGAGAACAGATGCTGAATGACAAGGGTAGTGGGTGGGTTTCTTCCACAGAAGTGGAGGAGACCTGCTAGAACCAGATCCTGTTATTGGTGTGGATCATTCAACACATGCAGAGCCAGTCCTAGAAAGGGCCTCAGACAGTTCTTCTTATTGAAAGGGACACATTTTACCCCCTGAAACTGAACAGACCATGTTTTCTGTAACAGTGTCATCAAAAGGATATTTGGTAAAAAATTGTGCTCAGCAGGTTTAGGTGAACTTGTCAAGTCTGGAGTTTTTCAGGCACAATACAATCTAAGAAGAAAAGCACCACCAACAAATCCAGTAAGAATGTTTCTTTAGGGTCTCAAGAGGTGAATGATGAGACTAGGTTTGAGTCTTCAGGGAATTCATAAAACATGAGAAAGAAGAAGACTAGTGATTATCAATCTACCTACACATCAATGCATTGAATATATTATCTCTAATCTTCATAAAAATGCAAAATCAATTATGACTCATTCTACGATTGTGGAAATTGTAGTTTGGAGTAAACAATTAGTCAAAGGCCACAGAACTCACAAATGTTGAAACTGAAGCTTGACTTTTGGTCAGACTGACTCTTAAAATCTCTCTGCTGGAACTCCTTATTTCAAGGAGATTAGAATCTTCCTCAACTTCTATTTATGGAGATCATTAGAACACGCAAAAATACAAAATTCATGACAGTGCAGTCTACACAAGAGCATTGGGGGTAGTATTTGAAATAAAATTCTGTGATTTTAAAATTCCTTCTTTCCATGTTTCTCCCCTGCTTCTACTAACAGTGTTCTTATTAGAGAAAGTCAGAGAGAAAAGCATTAGTCATAGCTTAGTTTTGCATTTCAAAATTTAGCTGTGATTATCAGGAGCCAAAATTTGGAGAAATTAGCATCCAGTTTATCTCCAAATTACAGGATTTCATAGACTGTTAGACGAACTGGTCCCCTTTGTCTTCTACATCCCAATTCTATCCCAGGGAAGGGAAATCAAAAGTCTTCGTGGATTAGTTGTACGTGTAAGATTTTTTCCAAAGAGTTGGAGAGAAGCAAGTGTTAGATGTGGGTGTGGGTTTCCTGATCCCATTGGTGACTTCCAACTCTTCCTAGAAAGGGAGAAGTTGGAGAAGTTAGGGATAGAAACTTCCTTAATGTGAAGGAGTCCAAGAGCCAGAGAACTTATGTCTAGCTTTTAAAGCATGTAGCCTAGGGATTATTAGGGACTACTTACTAATTAAAATCTTGTTGAGATTAACATCTGCCTTCCCTTTCTCTTAATGCTAGGATATTTTGATTTCACAGATTCAACCCCTTAATGGATACAATGAGAAATAAGAGAATAGGGCTGGGGGTTTCAGGTAGCTCTTTACAGTCTAATTGTTGGTCAGGTACATTTTCTGGGAGGAAGAAACACTGGCATGTGGTGTAAAGAAAATTGTCCTAGCAGACCTGGGTTATTAGATTTCCTTTTTTTGTTTCCTGTTTTTTTTTTTTTTTTTTTTTTTTTTTTTAATTGAGATAGCATCTCACACTGTCACCCTGGCTAGAGTGCAGTGGTGCGATCTTGGCTCACTGCAACCTTCTCCTCCCGGGTTCAAGGGATTCTCCTGCCTCAGCCTCCCGAGTAGCTGGAATTACAAGCACCTGCCACCATACCCAGTTAATTTTTTTGTATTTTTAGTAGACGGGGTTTCACCACGTTGGCCAGGCTGGTCTTGAACTCCTGACCTCATGATTCACCTGCCTCAGCCTCTCAAAGTGCTGGGATTACAGGGGTGAGCCCCCGCTCCCAGCCAGTTATTAGATTTCTTAGACGAACAATCTTGACTTCTCTGGGTCTCAGGCGACTTACCTATGTGCTGCTGGGCCACTATGTGAAGATAGGAGCCTTGTTCCAAGTTTTGTCTGAAGGTATTTCCCTATCTGGGATCCTGTGAGAAGGGTCTAGAAGAAATATGAATATGCACCAGAGTGGAGAGTGAGTATCCCTCTGTAACGGTTTTGTTTTTCAGTTTACCTGAAAGGAGAATGGTAAGGACAATCAAGGGATGGTCGAGGGAAAACCTACATGGTAGTTCCCTAAAAAGTTCCATATCCTTCAGTAGCATCCTCCCTCATCTGGGGCAGTGGGCTGTAACCACAGACCTTAACAGATCCACCTTGAACCTCAGGCCTGTCTTGTCACGCCTTGAGTCTCTCACCTGCTTTGAATAGCCTCCATGTCCACCTCTTTACTGCCCCAAGGCCTCCCCCTGGCTGCTTTCTTTCCTCCTTCCCCTGGGCCTGACACATTGTTGGAAGGTCACTTCTCAGTGTGTCCAAGGTCCCGGCTCTGGTCATCCTCGTTCAGCCTTCACAGTGAGGCCCAGGCCTGGTTCCGACCAAAGTGGCAGGTTCTCATCTTGTTGAAAGGGGCATCAGAAATTTAGCTCCAAAGGATGGAGACGAAATTTGGATTTCTATAGTCCAGATATTTAGAACGACTTTGTGATTCCTTCAGAGAGGTTGTTGGACCTGACTAGAAATAGTCATTTCTCGCCTCATCGTGAGCTACTCCCCTTGCTAAGTCCTCAATGGCGCACCTTCTTCTGGTTCAGTCCCAGGCTGTGTGCTCTGCATGTGGGCTCTCTTGCTGCCTGACACTTAACGTTCTGCCGGACCTGCTGTTCCTTGTGAGGTCTGACTTGATTATTTCAGTGCAGGCGGTGCTGAAATTCCTCTTTGAAATTCCTGATCCTTGTCACATGATCACTGAACGCAGAGCTCCTGTGAATCTACCTGGGGAGGACGTCAGGTGACGCCAGCACCTTCTCCTGTGCGAGACAGCACTGACCTGTGATGGGTCGGGGGAGAAGGAGTGCAGGTGAGCAGACATGCACAGCACAGCTCCAGGATCCTTTGAGAAAGCAGGAACCGAAAGCCCAACCTTACTCCCAAGGCTCAGTTATTAAAACTTACTGCTTGTCTTAGCATGGTGCTTGGTACACTGCAAGCCAGCCCAGGGTGGCTCTGACCAAGGCTTCCTGGAGGAAGAGTCTGATGAGCCTCCTGAAATACAAGTACCATGGGATATAGAGAGACAACCAGTGGGCCAATCCCATGGAGAATCTGCCATTACGAGGACAATGTAGATTGCCATCTAGGAGGAGGTGAGTGCCCAAACCTTCTCAGAAGCAGCTCTCCTGGGAGCCCAGGCTGGTGTCGGTGTGGTATGCATGTGGAGGTAGCTTCTGTGGGCAACATTGTTCTCTGTCTCTACTTGAAGAGAACCGCAGTGTCTGGTCCAATAAAATATGGCTTAGAGCAGGAGTTTGGGGTTCAGATGCATCCCCCCGGGATGCCTTGGAAGGAACTGGCTTTGGAGGTCATGACAGTTCCTCTACTGCAAGGGGTATTTCTGGCTTCCAGCCCCAACAATGAGATGGGAGCTTCCAGGGCAACTTTGAACACTAAAAATGACCCACGAGCCTCTGGAGATTTCGCTAGGAAAGGTGGCCCTGTGGAAGGAGTGCTGGGTGTCCTGGAGTCTCACAGTATTTAATAACAATGTTCAAAATGGCTGTGATTTATTTCCACATTGGTTTGGAGCCAGCAGGACACATTGTTTAGTTGTTCTTGAGCTTCTGAAATATCTTTGGGGACAGCCTCATTGCCCTCCCGTGAAGAGGAGGCCTGCAAACATGGGGACTAAGCCATTGTCATTTTCCCACCTCCACATTCTAGAACATATCTGATGATCAGAAACACAAATTTCATTCTGCTTGTTCCATAAACACCTGCCTGTTATCTTTTTCCTTCTGGCATCTTTGGAAAAAGCTCATCTGAGATCATCTACACTTTGCCCCTTGATGTCCCAGGCTTTCAGAGACTACCTGGATTTTCTGTATATCATGTTCTAGTCACATGATTATCAGTGTACATCTCAGATAATCTGCCTTAATTTGAATTGTAAAACCCTACAACTTTCTGTATGCAATCTGTAATCAATGCAGCAGCTCCCCGGGCCTTTGTGCTAAAGTACATTTGCAGGTATTATTCGATCAAGGGGTTAGACACATTTACATGATATATTTTACTGTATGTGTTCACGTGTATATGATATTTGTGTTTTTTTATTGTAAAGATTTTGAACATGCCTATTAAACGTAGTCACTGTAGATCTTCATTTCAGAAATATCATCTTTGACCTAAAAGTAAAAATTTAAGGTATGCTGATTTAAAGAACATAGTTCTTTTTATATACAGTGGCTTTGAACACATCATATTTAGTGAATTGGGTGATAATGATGAAATTTTTAAAATAGGGAAACTGAGGCCTAAAGCAATGAAGTAACTGGGTCAGGGTCATATCCCTAACACAGGACAGAGCCTGAATTTGAACCCAGTTCTCAGGTTTCTTCATTAGACTGTGTCCAAGAAATAACACTTCTAACCTAATAAGTGAACATTTATGTGGTAGGCAGCACTTCCCAGTTTACCTGGCATTTCCGAAATCCTCCTTCAAGCTTAACGACAAAGTGAACAGTGCTCTTCTTAATCCCAACGAGGAGGAACTTTTTGCTGAGGGCCACACAGCCAGGAACCAGGACAGCAAAGACTAGCATCCATTTATTTTGATCATATGCACTTTGGTTTGGTTTTATGTTTGTTTGTTGCTTTTTTCTTTATTGTTTTCCTCACTGTCTCTCTCTTCCCTCCTCACGCCCTTCCTCTCTCGGAGATCACTTGTTTACCTCATCCCAGTATCCTCTGGAAAATGAGGAGGAAATACACATTTTCCAACTCCATGTCCACAGGAGGACTTTTTCCAATAGCATAATAATTATGCCTCAATTCTTTCTTTCCCAATTGTAAAAGTAACGTGCTCATTTTGTAGGAAATTTAGAAAATACCAAAAAGTCTAAAAAAGAACATACAAATCCCATTATTTCATCATCCCCAAATAACTACTAGTAATCTCTATACATTTGTTTATTTACATATGTCCATGTCTCTTGTCATCTATGTTTCTATCTATCTAGCCATCCTATCCTCTATTTGTATATCTTTTATTCATGTTTCTATATCTCTGTAATTGTTTTTACAAATTTCAAATCATAATAAATATGTGTTTTATTCATAAATGTGTAATGAATAGTGGCCTGTGTAAAAAATAGTTTTCAGAATAGCTACTGATATGATTTACTTCATCAATTCTTTTGTTGGCTGTGTCTGTTGTGTCCATTACTTTTCTTTTGTGATAAATAACATCACAGCGAACAACCTTATAAGATGCCCTTTCTACTCCCTCAAGACTCAGGTGTCTTCTCAGGTTGCTTATGAGTTAGTTTTTCTTTCGAACACTGGGGAAGTATGTGTGGTACTGGGGCCTTGGTGAGTGCTTCAAGGACAACGTTGGCAGCAGAGAGACCATTGGATGCTCTGCGGCCCACAGCTTTGCTGGTTTCAATGAGCTCTTGCCCCCATCAACTTCCTAAAAGCAGTTACCAAAGTCCCTGTTAGAATACCAAATGGACAAGGGCTTGGTGTTAGGAAATGAGTTCCTCTGCTTTTGACTCCAGTTAGATAGAAGGGCAGGTCCTGATTCCTCCAGGGGCATAAGCTTCAGAAGCTGAAAACTGGCAACCAGAATCCAGAGCCTTTCGGACAGTATCGATTCACCCTTGGGAATGCAATATAACTGATACTCCAAGTTTCTTTGTTGTGTGCTTAGCCTAGTGTGATAAGTCTTGTTTCCTCATTCAACAAATATTTATAAGTACCTGCCTCTGCGAGACATGCAGTTGGTTGCCTGACATTGTACTAAGCCCTCCTTGATTTTCATTATGTCCTCTATCCTTCACAGCAACTCTGAGAGGGAAGTCCTCTAACACTCAGTGTTTTCAGGGTAAGAAAACGGAGGCTTAGCAATGTCAAGGAATGCGCTCCCCCGATCACACAGCTCGTAAGGAGTAAAGCTGGGATATGAACCAGGCTCTTCTTCCTAGAGGCTTCTCAAGTTAGCACTGTTCATTTTGGACTGGATGATTCTCTGGGGTGTGTGTGTGTGTGTGAGAGTGAGAGAGAGAGATAAAAACAGAGAGAGGGAGCTGCCCTGTGCCTTGTAGGGTACATAACAGCCTTCTTGGCCTCTACTCACTGGATATCTTCAGGAGTTTGTCACCGTCCCCATTTGTGACAACCAAAAACATCCCTGGGGGCTGAACCACCCCAGTTGAGAACCACTGGTCCAACTCTTTATCCCTGCTTTACCCACCATGCAGTGTTTCATGTCATGGGAAAACAGATTTTATCTAACAAATGCAGTTCGGTAGAAAATAGTTTCTCGTGCCTTCCTGGGAGGAGGAGTGGTAGAAGGTGAAACCGTGTTTACTGGCCTACCTCACCCACAGGTGGGAAGGCAGTTTTTCTTCTCGGTGTGGGTAATTTCATTCCATTCTTCAGAGAAAGCACATTTTTTTTCTCCCATCAAGTGACACGCTGGTCAAAATAGGAATCTTTTTATTAACATTCTGATCATCAGATAATTGTATGCGTGCCCATCTCTACGCACCACATTGCTCCCTTTTCCTTTCCCAAGTTGCCTCTGTGTTTCCCAACCACTTCCTACCTGGCCCTAGGGGAAGACAGCAGCATGCGAAAATGCCGACACTTGCTTCCAAGTTATTGTGAAGAAGAAAGAAAGTTTACAAGAGTTGAAAAAGTCAGTCCCTGAAATTAAATGACAATTGCTTCTCCTTAGTTGTCCAGAGAGGAACCAGAAGTTGCCAAGATTTCTGTCCAAATTGGTCATTAAGGAGGTCCGATGCCACTCGAATATTACCACCAGAAACTGCAAATTTCATTGCTACGTGGGTCTGAAAGCCCCTGTTCTGCATTCAAATATAGCTGCAAGCAGCTGTGATAGAAAATTGGTCATTTACCAGTGCTTAATGACTAATGCCCTACCCAATCTGAATTAGCAAGATTTATGACAGAATTGCATTGTGCGGCTGAACTCCCTGCTGTTCTCAAAGAAATCGCAAGCATCCGATGTGAGGGAAGGATAGTGTTGTCTGCGCCTGATGGTCGAGGTCAAGCATTTATTCTCCACCTTAGAGGGACAGGGCCTGGAGAACCTTCCATCTCCTGACCCGTTTTAGAATCAGGCTGCACATCTGCAGCATTGACCCAAGCAATCATTCCTGAGGGTCATCCTAAACAACCCTGGTTGAAAAGTATCTATGGTCAACTCCAACTTGAGCTTGCCAAGGCAAAGAGATTCACTTTCCTTATTCAGGCCAGATTCCAGCTCATTTCTTTCTTTTCTTTTTTCTTTCTTTTTTTTTTTTTTTGAGATGGAGTCTCGGTCTGTTGCCCATGCAGTGGTGCAATGTTGGCTCACTGCAACCTCTGCCTCCTGGGTTCAAGTGATTCTCCTGCCTCAGCCTCCTGAGTAGCTGGGATTACAGGGAAGCACCACCATGCCCAGCTAATTTTTGTATTTTTAGTAGAGGCAGCGTTTCACCATGTTGGTCAGGCCGGTCTCGAACTCCTGACCTCGTGATCCACCCACCTCGGTCTCCCAAAGTGCTGGGATTACAGGCTTGAGCCACCGCGCCCAGCCGATTCCAGCTCATTTCTTCTTACCCTTAGGGACTACACAGAAAAAGATGATATAAAGTGAGAGGCACTGTAAGGAGTAAGAGCTTTGGCAGGGAAGTCAGGCTGCCTTGGTGCTAACCCTGGCTCTGTCACTTGAGAAGCCTTGAACATTTCCTCATCTACAAAATGAAGACACTGAGAATATTTCTTCATGGAAAGTGAGTAGGATTGAATGACTTAAGCCGCATAAAGCTCTTAGAACACTTTTTTGGATCCTGGTGTGGGTTCAATAAATGTTTGCAGCCACCATCCTCATCAGCATCTTCATTTTCCATAAAGGAAAGGCATGTTTTTAAAGGATAATAGTCTTTTAAACATGTAGACCTGAATGTTTGATTGATTCACTGGTAGATTTGTCTACTCTTTTAATCATCCATTGACATAGTCACTTAGTCTGTATTCCTTATTTGTTAATGAATATGTTTCCCACACTGAATCAGGCTCTGCAGAAACAGAGATAAGAAAGAGACATTGCCTTCACATCCCTCGGGGACTGCTGGGAAAATCAGCATGAGCCAGGTGGGCTGTGGTGCATTGTGTGAGGAACCGATGTGAAGGTGTGTGTGGCCCTCCCTGAACAGTGGGGCTGGGAGGGTGGCAGTGCTTTATGGCAACACTGGCAAAAACACTCTTTGGCACCAGAAAACTGAGCTATGTTATTTAACCCAGGGTAACAGACCTTTGAAGTACATTTTATTATTTCCATTTTACTGAGGAGGAAGGTAAGGCTCAAAGTCTATGTGCCACCTACTAGTGGTAGAGCTATGCTCACACCTAGACTTGGCTCCAAGTCAAGGACAGCCCAGCTCACTGTACCTCTGGATGAATGGGGAGGGGTAGAAATTCAACACAGAGTTCCCCAAATCAGAGACTCATATTCCTTTTGCTTCATAATCTCATTTGAATGAGCCAAGCATCCATGCCATCATCTAGTAATAATTTTCAATATGCACATTATATTACACTGGAAGCAAAGAATATAGATTGTGTAGGGAAGAGTGTAGAGGACCACCATCAGCAACCCTCTTGATTCCCTTCTCTACCCAGGATTGACCTCTGCTTGCAGTGCATTCTGTGTTCTTTTAGGTCTTTTTTGTGCACTTACAAAACAGACATGAATATACTTATATATACACACTTCACCTATGTCTTCTTTAACCACACAATAGACCTTTGAGGGCTTATAAATGGACAGACAAGGCAATGTTTCTCTCCATTTTTTAAACCAATTTAACCTTCCTGCATGGCCAAAAATTATTTCTATATTTCTAGGGCAAAAGCTCCCTCCATCAAAAGAGCAGGAGACTATCGTAACCTGAGGGCATGGCCGGGGTTAGCTGTGAGTGAGGGGAGGCCACATTGTTGCCCAGTGAGACAGGGCCATCCATCTTCAGCTCACATCTCCTGGGAGCAAAGGATGCCCCCTTTGCAAGTGTCTGCTCTTGTGGAATCGGTGAATAATGCATTGTTTCTTTTTGATGCCACACACCCCAGAGCCAGGTGGCAAGCTCACGACAGGCAGTTTTTTGCTCCTGGAATGTTTTGGTCCCAAGCCACAGGAGGTGGTCCACTGGGGGACCCGCACCTGTCAGATTGCAGGCATTGTCATTGATTAGACCGCTCCTCCAGGCTGGCTGGAGCCATGCGTGCATCTCAGAGAGGAACGGACAAAGGCTTCCCAGAACAGATGTTGCTGCTGGAAGCAAGGAAATTTCCCTCACTGCCTAGCACTGCTGGCGCCCAGCTGGGCACAAGAGCCAGGCTTCAGCCACACACACACCCTGGGCTCCAGGCCCCTTGCAGGTAGCCAGACATGCAGAGGCTGACAGATGAAAGGCTGCTCTCCAGATGTCCCCTGCCGAGGGTGAGGTGGCCTGTCCAGAAATGTCGTGTTTGGCAGCTGCTGAAAGCCGCTTCTCCCTGCTGTTGGCTCACGGTTCCTGCAGGGATAGGAGAGAGGCTAGCATTAAAGTCTAAAGAGACAGCATTAAAGAGAATTTAAAGGGAATTTTTGCCCTCACTCATATTGATACAAAGCTGACAATGGGATGCACCTTCTTGATATCTCATTAATGACATTTTATAACGTAATGAGAGCCACAGGATTCTACTAACACGTACTTCTGATAATGTCACCCATCCATGGCTTCCCAGTGATGCCAAGACAGAATTCAACTTGTTCAGATGGCTTCAGCTTCAAAATGGACAATTCCACACACCGTCAGCTCACACGTGTAAATAGAACGTGGTTTTTTTTTATTTTCTGTCGCTTCCATAACCTACCTTATGAGTGCTCACCCTTGTGGGCAGTAGAAAAAAGTGGAATTCCCAGATGAGGAGTTTGTAGCCTCTTTTAGTTTGAATGCATACTTTTACTTCGAATATTGACTATGAAAAAAATTCAGCTTTTTCTCATTATTTCAGTGGCTGCTTTTAGCTATTGTAGTATCTTGTAAATGCAAAGTGACTGTGCCTCCCTGGGGTCACCCATGCACACCATGCCGGTGTTGTCTGTGTAAGGTCCCTATTGGCTGCATGGATAACCCAGCTTGTTGCCTGGGCTTGCCCCTTCTGGGATGTGGTGACCTGGGAAGAGATGGATAAATAAACAAAAGAAGAAATGAAAGTGCTGTTGTGAGCCAGGGATATGTGGAAGTGAGGGGTCGCTGGGCTGTGCGAGTAGCTTGACTTAGTGGAGATTCATCAGGAGCCTGGAGGGGCACCCAGGAAATGGCGATCCCAGACTCTCGCTGGGGTTACAGCCCGAAGACCTTGAACGCCTGCATTCTCGGCATTGTGATGCCATTTTTTTCCTTCTTGTTTTCTTCCCTCCCCGCCGCCCCCATTTTTTGTTTGTTCCTAGAAATATGACCAGAAAGTATGCAGTCACTGTTAGCCACCGCACCCCGCCGGGGCTGAGCCTCACAGCGCGCTGGGCCACTGCAGTAGACACTTCTCTGAAAATCTGGCCGGGAGCAGGGAAGGGGTGGGAGGTACGGGCCGAGGTCGTGATTTCGCAGCGTGGGCAGTTGGAAAGTCCAGGACTGTCATCTCCTGCTTTGTGAATCCGCACAGCCGACTTTGACCAAGGCCCACCTAGACAATTGTTTCTGTAAAATGTAATTAGGAATAGTAAGATTGGTGTCCACTATTTCCATAGCAATGGGTAACAGGAAGGAGGCTGGGCTGCCTTTTCCTTACTACATTATCCCATGTTGTCATAATGCTTTTCTTAATAAAATATGCTCACATCAACTTGATAAGAAAGAAAAACTTCAAACCAGGGTTATTAGTCCCTGTAGCTTTCTCTGAAATTAAATAAATAACACACTAATAGCCAACATTCGTTTTATGTTATTCGCTCTCCTAAGCACCTTACATTCATTCACTTGCTTCATTTCCATAACAACCCTATGAGATGGGTCTTCTTATTATGTCATTTACAGAGGAGGACACAGAGGCACAGAGAGGTTAAGCTGATTCCCTGGGGTCACACAGCTAGCAAATGGCAAAATCATGCTTCCAACCTGTTGGTCTGACTCAGGGTCCGTGCTCCTAACAGCTTTCCTATATTGTCTTTCAAGAGAAAACGGAATTATACCATTCCCAGGACAGTGACCCTGATGGCAGGTGGGTTTGCTGGCAGTGAGCTGAAGGAGGAAGAGGGTGACTCTCTCTACCTGCCTTGGGAGGGAAGTAACTCCACCTTGCAGGATTTGCAGGAAACCTGAAGGCTCTCCGAAGCAGCCCCTAGGAGAAGCTTTATAAACTGACTTTCACCAGTCCCACGAGGCCTGGCTTCCCTAAAAACAGCTCCAGAGAAGGCCTTCCTTGTGTTTGGGGCACAAGGCCCTGCTGGTGACCAGGAAGGATGCTCTACAGTGGGGCAGAGGCCATGCCACTCAGGGTAGCCCAACCAGAGTCAACTCTGAAGTGTGAACGAAAGCACGTGTGGTACAGACCACACGGCGAGGGCTGGGCCCGCTGCACCAGCCCAGCGGGGCTCCCTGAGAGTGGTGTCCACCTGCTCGTGGGCCCTGTGGCTTCTTGAGGGCATCTGTTCTGCCCAGCTATGGCCCCCCTGTTATAATAAGAGGTCTAAACAGAGAGCAGTCAGCATTCCTGATGGGCACAGGGCCTACATGTACACCAAGACGTGCCTGTGTATTCCACTACTTCTCACATACATGGAGAAAAAGGTAAGGAACATAATATGTGTTCAGTTCCACCCTTACCAGGTGTCACGTGCCCCAGGGGATGCTCTCACATAGGTGGCCATGTTTGTTCTCATCACCCTCCTGGGAGGTGGCGTCCTCAGCTCCATTGCCTCCGAGAAAGAATCTTCAAGACCTAGGATCGCCTGTGAGTGACCCAGCTGATAGATGTGGGAACAAGGGTAAGATTTCAGTTACCACAGACCCCAGAGCCCTGACTTCTCCCCACTGTCACGTTGATGTTCTGGGAACCTTGAGGAATCCCCGAGTACAGAGTACAGAGGGTGATCTAGAGAGGTTTTACCTTCCTCTTTCAATGGGACATCAGAGCTTCCCAAAGCAGAACAATAAGGCAGATAAGGCTCCTTCTCCTGTGGTGGTGGGGGGGGTGGGAAATGAAACTTGATTTCCACTGGGCCTATTAATTTCCCACCTCTGCTTTATAGAGAAATATGACACAATGGAAGAAAAATTTAAAAGAAAATAAGTGCTCACACCCTCTGTGGCTGACTCAAAAATGTCTCCGAGTGCCCTGTATTTATAGCTGGAAAGAGCGGAGAGGAGCAGCTGCTCGCTGTTATTTCGAAGAACTTCAGGCTTCCGACCAAAATAGTCTCTGAACTTTTGAAACTCATTCTAATAGTCTCGAGGAGGAGTGAACCAATATCCTAGAATTTGAGAAGATATTTTTAGTTTTGAAAGGAACGGTGCCCTCCCCTCCCTCCATCACTCTTTCTCACGCTGCCTGTTGAGCTTTATGTTTTACCAAGGGGTGGGGGCACGCAGAGGGCCGGTGCCCAGGGAAATTGGATTAGGGTTCCATTAAGTAAAAACAAACAGAGAGAGAGAGAAAGAAAGAAAAGAAGACCTCAAAATATGTATAAATTAAAAAATGCTCCATTGAGTCAAGAAATAATTTAAAATATGTTCATCAAACTAAAAAAATATATAAGAAGGCTGTTTTTAAGCTTAATAAAAGTGCTTATTAAAATAGATTTGCAGATGCTATGGCCCATATGCATCGTGCATATCTGTGTTCCCTATATGCATATATTAAGCGCAGCATGTTCTATGCCATATGCATCTATTCTTTCCTTTAATAAGGCAGTCCTGGTGATAGATGAGGATGAATCACAGATCATCGAGTCCATTGAGTGCCATCCTCAACCTAAAAGCTTTATTCTTCCCCTCTTCTTAACCCAGACATGGAGCCCATCAGCAAGTGCTGCTCGTTCTACACCTAAACTCGATTTCAGGGCTCTCCTCATGTCCTTCCCTGCACTGCTGTGTCTGGTCCAGGCCACCTCTGGCTCCTGCCTGGGTCGCTGCAGCCAATTCTAACTAATCTCATCTCTTCCACTCTTGATTCCCCCAAACCAGTAACTGTGGTGGAGTTGGGGTTGCTTTTTATGCCCTTTGAGGATCAAAGTCCTGATTTTGGTGAAGACATCATCATCGTCCCTTCAGAACAGTTTTTCCTCCATTGCATTAACCTTGGTGGGGCTAGAGGTTGAGGATCCACCCCGGCCCCACGCTTCTGCCGAGGGGTTTGTGTGTGATCCAAGCTAAGCACTCAGATGCTGACTCCCAAACTAGAATCTTGAGCAAGGGTGACAAGAACCAGGACTATTGGAGGCTGAGGATCAGCTCCTTCCTGCTGCTGAGATGCTCAGAGAGCTTTTCTAAGAGCAAGTTTTTCAGAGGTTTTATCCCTTCAGATTTCTTCATTTAGCCAGAATTAAATCCTTTTGTTTTGAATCAGAAAGCCTTAACCAATCCAGAAGTCTACTGAGAATGTAGTGAGGAAACATTATTTTTCTCCTTATGAGTTCAATGGTGTCCCAGTGTGCTAAGAATAAAATCCAAGCATTGCAGGGTGCTGGACAATCTGGCCCTGTCTATGTATCCAGTGTGAGATTTGATGAACATCTAGTAGGCTCATTTTATAGACCAGGAAGGAAATTGAGGCTCAGATGGGTTAAACAACTTACACTAAGTAATGAAATTATAAGCAATGAAGCAGAGGCTGAAATCTTTCTGATGACATAAATCTTTGTTCTTTCCTTCACTTCATAGGATATATGGTTTCTTTTCTCACTAACTTATTCCCTACAATCAGAGCAAAGAAACCCATATATACAATGTTGCTTATGGCAAGATCATTTTCAGAGACCCTGGAAGAGTGTATATATCTTTCTTCCACCCAACTCAATGGGTGTCAAATGACCCCAAACTCCAAATTCCTTGAAAGCTTACCTTAATATCCAGTTACTTGTTTAGTTTGTATAACATCTTTGAAGATGCTGTGCAAATTTTTTTAATTACATGGAAAATTATGTTTGCAACAGAGCAATTAGGGAGGAATTAGTTCAATATGGTAGCATTTGGGGGCATGTAATAGGCATGGCGGGATCTTGTTGTAGATCATCAAATATTTGTCCCTTTGGGTGAAAGGGCATTGTGAAATTCTCCCACACTTATAATCCCTAGTTTTCCTTTCTCTGTTACATTATTTGCATAAAATGGAAAGAAGACTTTACAGGAACCAGGGCTGAGAACAAAGTGGGCCATGTCTCACTCTTTTAGCTCCTGCCAAATAATCTGTAAATTATAGTCCATTGCTGTTTTTTCATTAATTGCACATATTCTTTTTCATTTGGCTGCAAATTCCATCACTTTGGCCAAAAATGTGTACTTCTGTGACAGCACAAAGTAAGCACTTTGAAAGGACAGGCAGTTCAGAAAGAGTAAGTAATTATACCAAGAAAACCAAATGCAAGAGGACAATAAAGCTCCAAGATTGAAATGAGAGAAAAAGATGAAATAAAAAGAAGTCACCTTATCATGTTTTATGTGAATAGATTGATAAACGGTGCAAGCTTTAAAGGCCAGATGTGCTGGCTAGCTCTTCTTTCCCCTTCTTCCGTCACATGTCCATGTCTGAGTGGTGGCATTCTTTCCTTTCATCCTCCTTTCCAGATGCAATGGAGGCACCCAGACTTGAGGATGCAGGATTCAGTCCACCCCTGGTAAACACTGGACTCACTAGGGATAAGTCTTGAGTGCCGGGGGTACCACTGACTCCGTGCCTTCTACGTGTGAAACACCTCACTCTGCGTTTACTGCTCTCAGTAGCACTGTGTCATAGGCATCATTGTCCCCATGAGGTTTTTCAGAAGAGAAAACTAAGAATTAGTAACTCCAGTGGATTTTCCCAAGAACTCACTGGGCAATTTGGTAGGATCAGGTGTAGACCCTCGTCTGTGTGATGCCAGGGCTGGGCAGACACGCCTGCTGAAATTCTGAACGTCATCCATTTGTCTTCCTGCATTGGAAACCTTGAGAGACTATTGGACAGGATGGGGAATTGCCTCAGCACACTCTTCCAAAGACGACTTTCGATTCATGTTTCAGATCCACCTATTAAAGTCCTTGCAAAAAAAAAAGTTATTTGCAAGGGTGGGGAGGCCAAGTATGGTGGAGATACTGTCTTGATTGTGCTGTACTGTCCAAATGTACAAACTGTACATTGGAAGGGAGAATTTCACTATACATAAATTATATCTTAATTATAAAAATAGAAACAAGTATCTCATAATTTCTATGTCTTGAGAAACAAAAATCAAAGATTGTGATGATTGACCTCATGGCTTAGCAGAGTTCGGGTTCCCATCAGGGGAATGCGAATCATCATTAGAGGGACAGGATCATCAGTTGCTCTGTCTGTCATCCCCTGAGCTGGGTACCTTTGAAAACCCAATCTTATTGGAAAAAATGAGACTTAGAGTTGATTAAAAACAAACAAAAATCCTCTGATCTATGATCTTAGTCCATCCTAGACAGGAGGACTATGTTTGTGTGCTTGTTTTTTTAAACAAACAATTTGCTTATGGTTAGCAGACTGTAAATATTTTGCAGGACATTACTTCCCCATATTTAATCACTTAATTATATGTATTTTAGTGGGAATCTAATTTGTAATTTCTAAATAATCAACATCCTGCCGTGTCAGGGCTTTGAGAATAGTGGAACAGTTTCCTTGACATGGTGTACATTCCCAGTGTATCTCAGAGCCCATTCCAGAGCTCGAACAATACCATTAGAAGTAGTGAAGAGCAAGGTTTTTGTTTCTACTTAACATATCGCCTGTTTCCAGAATGATCAGAGTGGAGAAAGACCAACAATATCTGAACTTCTCAAGCTTGTTGGATCTTTACAGCTTACAAAAACAGAAAACATGTGTGGTGGGTGGAAACATGTACACAAACTCCCAAATGCCCAGTGCTAGTGGACCTGCTATAATGAGGGGTTTTCCCAGAATTATTTCTAAGGCAATATTGTTTTGTATCTCACTGGTATTGACCTCTTTGACCATGCCGAGGGCCTTCCCTCCTTAAGACTTTCCCATGCCATGTCAACGTGAGTTTGTATAGAAAAATTGAGTTATGGTGAGTATTCTGGGAAAACGGGGTTTACTATGAGCATGAGGCTTACATGAACACTGGCAGAGCATGGGAGAAAAGGTCAGGTGCACTCCAGTTGAAAGATGAGAACAGACACTGTGACCTTAGCCTGAAAGGCCAATGGTGGTTGTTCCCACAGGCTTGCTAGGAAACTGCTAAAATTTTCAAGAGCTCCTTTGAAAACTCCCACCAACTGCCGCAGTCTGCATCAGCCAGACAGGTGTACCCACACTGCCTGCCCAGTACCCTCTGTGAAGCCCACCTCCACTTCCAGGTCTGGCTGTGTCCAGCTCTAGAGAGCTGTGGAGTCAGCGCCACTTCTGCTTCCAGATCCATGTAGGTTTCTCTTGTTGGCAAACCGGGAACCTCATGGGAAAAAGGATCCTAAGAAATAGCATCATTCCCAGCTTCTGCTCCCACTGTAGAGAGTGGGGAGTGAGACAGTGCCTTGACAACAGAGCATCATCACACACCTGCTGTTCCTTCCTCTGGGAACACTGTTCCTCTTACTCTATCCTTCAGGTCTTACCGTACGTGTCATAGACTTGGTGCAGTCTTCCTGGACAACCAAATCTAATGTTTGAGCTTCCTAATTAATCTTTTATAATATTCTAATTTTTCCTTCATAGAGCTCATTGTGATTCATTGCATGTATTTGTTGGTTTTATTGTTTATTGTCTAGCTTCATCCTAGAAAATAAGTTTCCATGACGGCAGGTACTAGATCTGCTCGGTTTGCTACTATAAGTCTAATTTCTTGCATAGTACTTAAAAACAAATATATTTTGATCACATTTCTGAATTTTAAATTTTTTCTCAGATATTCTGAATTGTAAATTTTTTCTCAGACATTTCTCAGATTTTCAGATATTCTGAATTTAATTTTTTTCTCAGATATTCTGCCATTCTTTATCATACACAAGGTATATATGCCGATCTAAACAATAAAATAAGAAAAACCATGGAACATCAGTTATTTGCAAGGCAGTCTTCTAGAATCCTAGGGAGGGGCCTACAGATATTAAACAGAATGAGGTTCATGGCTCTGCTTTTAAATAATTTAGTCTTGAACACATTGGTTCCAACATCATTAAGAATCTCACCTGAAGAGAGCCCTTTACTTGTTTCTACTTAAGTTTGATATGGCCCCTATATCTCATAAAAAAATACAGGCCTCTTTTATTTATGTAGTTTATGCAATGGTTTAGAGTAGAGGAGCTTATATTAGCTTTCAAGGTTGTGAACAGGATATATGAGCTGAGAAATTTGGAATTAGTCTGCATAGCCACAGTTTCTGACCAACACAAATACTATTGCCCCGAAACAACAACAACAACAAAAAAACAGCTTACAACAAGCAGCCTGTGGTGCCGGTGCTGTGGGACATGAAGCTCTATATTACTATTTCAAACCGTTTCAGGCAAGTTTAGGGCAAAAATAAAAGTATGTGAATCTCCTTTGGCTTTGGATGACACAGAAATACTATAACTTCAAGATCTCTATTTTTTTTTCTGTAGGAGGGAGAAGATTCTTTTAAAAAATTGTCTTCATTTAGATGTAGTATTACAGCATCTACCCACCAGGTTAGATGTCTATCTAGTTAAGAGGGGGATTTTAATTAAAGAACATAAAATTTAAATGGTTTGGAAAATGTCAACATGGTTTCCTATTTTGAGCCCAACACAGATGATAGAACAAGAGGGTATAAATGAAAATTAAAGAAAAACAAATTCAGAACAGATGTCAGGAAGTGTTTCTTCTTCTTCTTCTTCTTCTTTTTTTTTTTTTTTTTTCCATGCAGAGAATCATGAATATGTGGAATAGCTTACCAGGCAATAGTTAAGGCAAAAAAGAGAGAGGTCATTAAATCAACAATTAGATTTCAAAAACAATGCGATGTGGTGAACCAAATGGTCTTTCTCTTTCCTCATGTTTATATGTTTCAGGATGAATGACATCTTTGGACATCCCTCAAGCCTTCACTATGTAGACCATGCAGAGAGAACTTGCAGATATTGTAATGTCTGTATTCCTACACTTCAAATGTGAGCTTGTGGAGTGTCATCTTGGAGATTTTCATCTTGGAAATCTTCCACTCAAACACATGTGCTTCAGGAGAAACACGAAGTGTGAAAATGTTAAGTTCCAAGAAAGCACAGACGTGCGTCTAATGAATAGATTTGGAAATGATGGGTAGACACGGACAAGGATCTCATCTACTGCATTTGCTAAATAATCAGACCTAATCTTAACATTTTAGCTCGCTCTACTCGTGGTTGTCCATGTGGCAAGGGGTCATGGAGTGATAACATATCCTCTGTAGTCAGGGCCTATGAAGGGGTGACAGACATCTGCATGTACAGGATACGCCCTATATTTAATGAGTTTTGTCTTGTGTCCTATATTGACTTTATCAGGAAGCCCTAAATGTCCCAGACTCAGCCTTTACCAATAAATTACAAAAACTGGCTCATAGAGCTATTTTTCTGCCATGGTAATTGGCGCTTCAGTCATTTACCTAGCTGACAATCCATACCTCTACACACAAAAATTTGGACAACCTCTTCTGGTCTTTCCCAAAGGGTCGGCTGAGGGAAGGCCAAAAGAGGGGACTGAGAAAAATTAAAAGTACATCTTTTCACCCTCAAGAAAGGAAAAGATCGCTCTCTGGCCTGCGTCCCAAGGAGTGAACAAGTTTCCAGCTGTGAATGAGAGATAACTTCACATCAGTGCACTTGCTCTGAAAATCAGCCAATCCCTGATAGCCTCACTTGTGTTGTGCTTCTGAAAAGCAGCTGGTCAGCAACAGCCTCGCTCCAGTAACTGCGCTCCTGAAGATCAGCCAATCAATGACAGCTCCAGCTCCTGAAAGTCAGCCTGTCAGTGACAGCCCCTCACTTATAGACGACAGCCAATCTGCCAGTCTTCACCCCAGGGACAGTGCTTCTGAAAGTCAGCTAACTCCAGTGACCAGGGGTAGAGCTCACATCCTGAGTCCCCTACACTCTCACCTCTGGAACAGGCTGGGTTTCTTCAAACCTCATGCAAGATCAGCTCAGGCTTGATTTGAGAGAGACTGTTCCTCCCTTACAATTTCAACTCTTCCTTGGAGGAAAATGAGAAGTGCCAGGTAAAAATCTACTTGCATAATTTGAAAATGTAACAGTTCCATTAACTATTATAGAGATTATCAAAGATATAAATGCCTCACCTTTTATGGCAACTGTGGGTACAAGTAATCAAAACCAGAACGAATTTCCCTTTGCTTTTGTAATATTTTTTTTCTCATGTGAAGACCCTTCCAAAAGCAATTTCAGAAACAAAAGCAAATTTTAGGAAACTCATATTAGGGTTGAAGAAGATGATAAAATTTGATGACAACATTGTTTTTGTTTGTTTGTTTGTTTTGGCCAGAAAATATTTCAAGACGTTGATCAAGAAATTCAATGTAATCCTGAAGTGTGGAAAAAATAAGTTATACCATGAAACATGGTATTTTGTGCTTGAACAAATCAAATTTGAAGAGCAATTCTCAGAGTGCCAATATATAGTCAATAAACTGGTCTATAATGCTAATATTGAGCATAATTTTCAATGAACAAAGAACAGAATAAGTTAGATGTGCAGAAGCTATGTTTTGAGGTAAAGAAACAGAGGCACTAACTGTAACGAATTGTGTAAGGAAGTTCTGTAAAGCAAGGAACTATTAAGAAGAGCCAAATCACATATAATAAATATAGTTAAACAAGTATAAAACATAATTATTTCAGATTAGCCACAATTAATGTTTTAGTATTCATATGTCTCTTGCAACATTTTATTTTGGTGTACATATGTATAGGCGATTAGAAATAACTCAAATTTAACTGGGTGTTCTAGATTTTTATTTGCTAACTCTGGCAACTCCACCTCACTGATACTTAAGGCCTATAAATTTTACTGAAATAAAGGACATGTTATCTGATTTATTTTCTCTGTTAGCCACAAAAGAACATGTCATACTGCTTCTGATAACCCAATTCAGTGCAAAACATGCAACTTTAATGACTAGAGAAGTGGAGAGGACGGATGGTTGATTCTTTTGAATTCTAAGCTTTCCTGGTAATGAGCGAGTTGACTGGGAGGAAGTTAGTTCTCCTTTCTAAGTTTAGAAATACTACAATGAAAACAATGTATTTTTAATACTTTACTGCTTAACACAACAACTACAAAAAATGGCTGGCTGAGCTGTATGGGGAAAGGGAGGGAGAGAAAAGAGGGAAGGAGGCAGCAAAGCTTTGCATCCTCAGATCTCATATCTAGTTTTTGTTTGTGTCTTTCTTTTGTGTTATTAATTTCAAATACATAAAGCTACTTAAACTGACATAAGAAACCATATTCTAGTAGATGTAACCAGGTTAATAGTTAAATCAGGGTAATTTTAGTAAAATACATCATTTTAATTATATGAGTATTTAAATGCACTTCAAGCTGTCCATTAAAATATAATATTCTCTTATAGGACTTCAAATATTTTTTAATCAATATAGTTCTAATAAATGGGTCTGAAACAATGTAAATTTCAGCTAGCCCAATTTAGTATTGGTTCCAACACCATACTTTCTTACATAGAGAAGTCCCAATTGATGATTCTAAAATCATAGACTATATTTTATCTTTGGTACCAATGAGAATTTTTTCTTGCCATGTGAATATATTCATTATATGATCATGATGCTAATTTTTGTTTTCATTTGTTGTGGAGGAACATCAAATTAATGAACCAGTTACCCTTCTCAAAGACTCTCAACACATGTTCCTTACAATTGTCAAAGTCAGTTAGAAAAGTAAGGTTCTTTAGATGTCGCGTGCAAACACTTCCTAGATTTCTTTTGTGTATGTGAGATTATCCCCTTGCTTTAACCTGCCTGTCATCTTTGATGACATTGAGCATGAGCTGTTTTCCCCGGATAGAGTAGTTTTCTGTTTATCTTGCAGAGCTTAGGTCTCCATTGGGACCACTAAGGACTTATAATGGCCTGGCTTTCAGGCACAGAGGGACAGACCAAAACATAATTCTGTCAAATAAAAACAAATCTGCATTTAGTAAGAAAAGATATTTTTCAGGAGGATTTTTGCAATAAGGAGGGAAAAGAATACTGCTGTAGAGACAATACTCCCACCATAATATCTACAAGTCAGAAATAAATTTTCTTTTATAGTGGGATGTAAATAAGGCTAGAAAGAACCAGGTACAGGGGACACGTGTAAGCAGGTGGCGTGGTGGTTCCAGCGCTTGGGGGTGGGCCAAATTTAGGGTCCTGTAGGGGAGGAGGGAAGCTTAAATAGTTTGGTTAAGGCAAGTTAGCAGGTGTTTTGTCCAGATTGGTCAATGGGTAAAAATAATTCAGTCAATCATTTACGGGGCGATGAATGGAATTTGGACGGTCTATTTCTGCCTGTGTCGTAGGCAAATAAACAGGCACCTTGGAGTCTTCTCTAAGTCACAGGAGGAGAAGTGTTTCTTTGCAAAAAGCCTTTCCCAGAAGACAAAATGTGAGGAGATGTCTTTACTGTTTCCTGTTTTCTAGTATCACAGGGCTTGGGTAAATTGTCAATCTCATCTTGCAGTAAAATAGGTAATAACTAACCAAGTAATCAATACATCCATGTGAGCTAGAATGCAGAAATATAATATACTTCCTGTAAAAATGAAGCTAAGCTATTTAATGACCAGTACAATCAAGAGACTAATTGGGATGATCCAAACTTCAAACACGGAACAGGGCACTTTGGCTGAATTGCCTCTAAGGCACTATTTTGTCCATCTCCACCACTCCAAACCTTAGCATACTGACTTGCACAGTCCTGCTCAGAAGAGGTTGAGTAAGCTGTAACCTCACTCCCTGGCCCTCCAAGCACACTCTGCACTCTGGCCACATGGACACAATCAAAAGATCTTTCTCTACCTCAGGATTTGTCTTCATCCTGTTCTCCGTGAGCAGCCCTCTCCTGTTTCTCTGAATATCCAAATTCCACCCATTCTTCAATATCCAGCTCAAATGCCACTTTTCCCCCCAGATTTTCTTGTTAGCTTATTTTCTCCCTCCTTCCTTAATTTGACCATCTAGCACACTTTTGTATTGAGCACCTACCATGTATAGGGGTCAAAGCTAGTTGGGCTTTCTTTTTATGCCCATTGTTGTACTCGTCATTTGAGTATTACTCACAGTTCATGATTTATGATTCAACTTTTATTGTCACATAACCAGTGGTGTGCTGGTTAATGTTTACTAATAGCCTCTGTGGGGCGTGTGTGTGTGTGTGTGTGTGTGTGTGTGTCTTCTGATTTGTAGCATTTTCTAATTCCAGTGGTGTCAGCTACTCTAAATTTTGAAAGGAATACATAGAATTGGTTCTCAGGAGCCTGTATGAGCCAGCCCCAGGATGCTACTATACTTGACTGTGTAAACAATGTTTAAATAAGAATGTTAATGCCTTGTTTACTTCACCAGATGACAAGACTCTGTGGGGCAGGAAGTAGTTTACCAATTAACAATAGTAATAAGGACACTACTATTTACCGGATGAATATTCATTGAGTAAATGAATGAAAAAATAAGTGAATTGAAACATGTTCAATATAATGTATAATTGATCATGTTTTCCCCAGTGGCTTGCAGAAAATCTTGCATTTCATAGGTACTGAAGGATATCTGCTCATTTGCTGAATGAGGCACTGATTTTATGGGGTTAATTTCTGTTCACTGGCTTTAGGCTTCATCGTGAAATACAAATGTAGCATAATTCTGCAGATATGTAGCATCTGGATTCACTCCTATGCCCTTCCGTCTTTATTGTAGAGGCTACCTGTGTTTGATGTCCTCCATTTTAGCCACGTGCTTCAGGAGAGTGCCCAGTCTCGTGTGTATCGTGATTGGTCCAAGCCCATCATGATAAATGGTTTGCCCTCACTGCTGATTGATTGGCTGAGGCATGCCCATAGGCTGGCAATATGGCCAATGACACTGAAAGAATGCAAGCCAGGGGGCTTGTGGGAATTTTCTCTCATTTAAAAATTGAAGTCAAGGAGAGAATTTGCCTCCTCAGACTTTATTTGCTGTATAGGAATGTGTGCTGCAGGCGTCCGTCCTGTGATCACAAAGGAAGTGAGCTTGAGGACAAAAGTCCTCAAGTATGGGGAGCAGAGAGGAGGAATGAACCTGAGTTATTGGCAATGCAGCTGAGCAGGAGAATGGACTAGTCAAGGAATTCTCCTCTCCCTGAGTATCTTATGCAGATAATGAATTCCTTTATTGCTCAACCTACTTTTACCTACAATGTATCCTGGATGTATTAGTGTTGTTATGATGATGATGATGATCAACACCATTGTTATTATTTTGTTAAAAGCTGGCCTTGTTGCCTTTTTAGAAGCAAGGAATGCAGACAAATGCTTGGGTAGGTGAGAGCTGGTAGTGCCTCCTCAACATGGTTTACAAGTGAGGTGGGAGTATTACTGACTGAGAGTTGGATTTGAAATGGAGAGTCTCAGCATCATAGAATGGACTCCTAAATGCAGACTCTTCAGAGCTGTATTTGAAATTTTTATCTAAGCAGTCTGATTAAGAGAGAGCAGATAGGCAGATATGTAAACAGGAAGGCAGAGCTGCCCCTTATAAAATTCTGCCCTGGTGATATGAAGTCCAGAGCAATTTGAGAAACAGATGAAGAACACAATCATAAAATATCTAGTAAGTCCGCTCTTGGAGGGTTTTGCACCAGAAGGTAAGAAATATCCCGCTAGTATAACGCCAAGTGTAAGAATATTTCTGTACCCAAATCAGCATGCCCACTGTATTAGTCGGATTTCTCTAGAGGGACATAACTAATAACATAGATAGATAGATAGATAGATAGATAGATAGATAGATAGATAGGGGAGCATATGAAATATTAACTCACAAGGTCCCACAATAGGCAGTCTGCAAACTGAGGAACAAGGAGAGCCAGTCCGAGTCCCAAAACTGAAGAACCTGGAGTCCGATGTTCAAGATCAGGAAGCATCCGGCAGGGAAGAATGATGTAGGCTGGGCCCACAAACCCCTGAACTGTCCCCAAAACTGATGGGTGGAGAAGTAGTAAGGACTTCTTTTTCACAATCAAAGCATGGATGTAGGAACAGAGACTCAAATCATCCATCCTTTGTAAAGTCACCTTGCATTTCTATCCCACCTTTTCAAGCACAGATTTAGCACCATCATTTGTGGCAGCTCCTGGTTTCCAGATCAGGATTATAAAACTGCAGGTTATCCAGGAACCTAAAAGACATATTTTTAAAAAGTTGTAAAAGAACTTACCACTCATATTTAAAGTCAACTAACTTTATCTAGAGATCTTTATGAGCCAGACCAGGGACAATTAGGAAATGAAAGATTTAAATAAGATGAAGGTAATTGTTCATTCCTGCTCATATCTTCCAAATATTTCAGCATTTCTGAGATTGTTTTTTTAAAAAAAATTTTTTTTGAGAGTTGGTTTTTAGGGGAATGTTTTAAACATTGATTCTCATGTTATCATTCTCCTGATGCAGTCTGCCAGGACGTTCCATTCAGCTGCCACAATCTGCTCATCCCTGTCTTATGAAGGAAAACTATTCTCAAATGAAAATCTCTCTCTTTTTTGCACCAGTATATTTCACGAAAGAATAAAGGTGTCAAATTTCAGAATTTTTTTAAATTTTAAAATATGGACATTTCCCAAAACCTGTCTTTAGATGATCACATTCAAGGTGTTCACTTATGTATTTGCTACTCTTTCTTGGGTATCACTGAGCTTCACCACATACAGTTTATTAATTCTGCTTGTTAATTTATTTAAAGATACAGAGCATTCACTGAGTGCCCATCAAAGGTAGTATCTAAACACTGGGAGCTGAGATCTACAGAACATATATTCCCTGTCTCATAGAACTCAGGATCAAGTGGGAATATATTTATTTTGTATGTTCTCCGCATAAAACGAGTCCAGTGAGAAAGAAACTCAGAAGAGCAGTTTAGCACCAGAGCATGAAAAACACAACCTTCTCCCACCTCAATGCTCACCAAGACGAAGCAAAAGGGGTTTTTGAAACAAATATGGATTTGAACCCTTCTGCAACTTATTAGGCAGCCACATCCTCATAGTCACATATTTAATTTCTTGCAGCCCAGGATTCTGCAACCATAATTTAGCCACCTTGCTGTATTGTTATAAGGGATAAGGGAGATGTCGCGCAGCAGTTACCTTGTTAGATGATCAACACATGCCAGTGACCTTTCTCCTCTTCTCTCCTCTGGGAACTCCAAGCCTATCTCTGTATGCTATTTTATCCTTTTCATACTTCTAATTCGGTCTGTCAGCACGATAATTTTGTCATGGTATTAAGTGGGTAAATAACTTCAAAATACTGATAATCAAAATGGGGAGCAAGAAATATATCAATGGAATATTTAAGCAATTCAGTAGGGTATAAATCAATGTCAGCGTGCAGTCATATGACTAAAAGAACTGGAGGATGCTGTGTTTTTTCTATCGTTAGCAAGTTTTGATCTACTTGAGAACAGAGTACATACACAGGAGATGTCTCCACTCATGAAAATATCTTCATTTATTCATTTGTCCATTCAACACACACTCACAGAAAGCCTATTTTCATATATTTAAAAATATGTTATGAAATTTTACTGGTCTAGATATATTTGATAAGTGCTTGAAAAGAGAAGTAGCGATGAATCCTCCCATTCCCTTTTGAGAGGGAGGTGCTAGATTTATCCTCCTTGGGCTAAATCCCTCCACCCCCCTTAAAGAGAAAGGTGCTAGATTTTTCCTTGTTGGGCCAAATACACCAGGGCTCAGCTGGCACTGCCACTGCACCCTCCACTCCATGTAGTCTGAGCAGGGAGAAGCTGATGGATGTTGAAGAGGTAGCACGTGGTAGCCTTGGCTGTAATATGGAGCTTCCCCTGGGCTATGTGGATCCCGAAGAAAGTAGCCAAACTTGGGATGCTTTGAAAAGACTAAGACCAAGACAGTAGCCAGCATCACAAGGCTGTGGGGTGGAGTTGCAGGCACAGGAGCTGGTAATGCGAGGGAGGGCACCAAAAGGGGGTTGACAAGCTCACCATGTGTTTCTGGGAAGCATGCAGTATTCATGTTGCCCATGGCTTCTGAAAAACTTGTACATCCGCCTCCAAAGAAAACTCCAGTATTGGAATGTAAGTCATGAGAAGGACTTCAGTGAACATCTCATAACAAAATCAATCCAGTTAAGACTTCTGTACGTTTTCTTAGGTTGTCTTCCACTTTACTCTGACCCTTGTGGTGCTAGTCTCAGGAGTAAGAGGAGGTAACTAAACCAGGCAAGAGCATGAATATCACAGCACTATTCACAATAGCAAGGACATGGAATCAATCTAGATGTCCATCAATGGTGAAATGGATAAAGAAAATGTGGTACAAATACACCATGGAACACTATGCAGCCACGAAAAATAATATCACATCCTTTGCAGCAACATGGATGGAGCCGCAGGACATTATTCTAAGTGACCTAATGAGGAAACAGAAAATTAAATTGCCATGTGATCTCTCTTATATGTGGGAGCTACACATTGAGCACCCATGGAAGGGAATGACAGACACCAGGACCTAATTCAGGATGGAAGTTGGAAACAGAGTGAGGATAGAAAAACTATCATCAGGTACTATGCTTATTACCTGGGTGATGAAATAATCTGTACATCCAACCCACAGAGCCTGTAATTTATCTGTAGAGCACATTCTGCACATTTACCCCGGAATTAAAATACAAGTTAAAAACAACAACAGCAAAAAACAAAACAAAACAAAACAAACCACATTTCCTTCTGCACTGAAGCCACTCTAGCTATGGGTTGGGCCTGAACTGGGAATAGGGTGAAGGTTTGAATCAGGTGAAATGGACTTTTCTAAACCTTAAAGTAAGTCCCAATTACCAAATTAGAAGATCATAAAAGAGACTGTCCAGAAATTAGTGTAAATATGAACAGGAAGGGTACTGCTCCAAAGCGTGTTTGAAAGCAGTAATTGGAGGAAAAATACAGCTCTTTTCCTATTGCACCCAACCAAGTTGCAGCCCCCCCCCATTCACTGCTTAGACAGCCACAGAACTCTGAGCATTCAACACATGGGGCCCAATCTGCAGATGCTACTGGATGGGGCCTGATCAAGAGTCAGAAAAGTCATGCTCCCAACTCAGTACACACATTCACTCCCTGTATAGTCCTGGACCAGTCTTTGAAAATCTCTGACTGGAATGCAAAGCTCATAGCTTTCTTCAAAGATAATCAGACTTATATTATTTTTTGACTTCACTTTAGTGCAGACTTGAACTCGCACAAATTGAGTAATGAGAGCCTACTTAATTGACTAGATACTTATTATTAAAAAGATGAAGGGGATAGGAAAAACCAACCATATCTCCTTGCTCCTTCCATTCACTATACTCATGAAGGCTTAGATGACTCTTGAAGGTACTTTGGGGGCTATTTGCTGATATCTGTGATTCAAGGGACCCATTCCCTCCAAGTAGTGACCATAAACATGGATCCATTAATACTCATTGATGTGCAAGTAAAGAATATCTCAGGGAATAGCGTGGACCCAGAGGTGGGAGAAATCTGGGATGAGACTGATAAAATCACTAATTGTATGACCCTACCACGTGGGCCTTCACTCAATTCTTTTGGATGAGGGGCTCCGGGAATACCAATTGCATATTATAGCTTTAGGCTCTAGAAGCAACAAATCTAGGTTAGTAGTAATGTATTTTTAAATAATTCACAAACATACTTTATAAAGGAGTAAAATGGAGGGTAAAAATATTCCTGGTAATAAAACACAGAGAAAAATACTTTTCCATTTTATTATCATAAGCATAGTAACTACTATGTACAAAACAAACATAGACCTTGCACTTTGCAAGCCTGATTTCCCTTCACAAGTATTATGCCCAGGAAGAAGACTCTAAAATTTAGTGTCCTTTAGCTAGTCAGTGGTAAAGACTGGATTCTGTCCCAACTACGGCTGTTTCCAAAGTGAATGCCCTTAACTACTGGGTAATACTGCCCTTCCTTCATGTTTGAGTAGAGCTTGGGACAAGACTTCTTAAATGAAACCTCAGAGTAATGCCTTGTCATTATTTCTCAGAACAGTTTGACTTCAACTGACAAACATTTATTGGACACTTACTATTGTAATAATTCACCATCCCTTGCAATCCATTTCCTTAGTAAGAAAAAGTGTTGGAACTCCTTTTTATCCACTGAAAGAATGTTGGCTCCTGGTGGCTAGAGTTTCAGATCATCTGTATTGGGAATGATTGCAATAAAAGAGGGACAAAGATGTCATCAACAGATAAAAACAAACAGAATGGAGGACATTAAAAAACATGATTTGTGCAATGAGGTCTTGAGAGAGAGAAGGAAGGAAAGATGGAGTGATGGCAGCCTAGATGTGGCACTGCATGGCTGGGTTCCTCAGAGCTGGGCACCCCACAGTGATCTCATGGCCCACGCTCTAACATGGGCTTACATGGAGAAAGCTAGTAAAATCTAGGAAAATGGTGAAAAATACTTACAAATATTTTTATGTCTCACAAATCCACAAAACTTTGCTTGTTATGGCATAACCTAGGGTGCAAAAGGAAGGACATCTTCATACATAAGACCAAACATTTATTGAATATTTTGATGAAGGACCAGATGAAGGCAAAATAAATGACCTCTAGTCTATTTATAATCTACAACGAAGTCAGATGAATTCACAACCATCTTAGTGACACGAAAAAAATGATTATTGACACTGTCTAAACAGTGAGAAAAGGAAATTAATTTGCAAACCGCATTATTACTCAGCTAGCATTCTTAGTATGACAGGATTAATTTGTTTGTTATAGGTAGCTTTAATGTTGTATTTGGTTTGATTGCACTGTGGTCTGAGAGACAGTTTGTTATAATTTCTGTTCTTTTACATTTGCTGAGGAGTGCTTTACTTCCAACTATGTGGTCAATTTTGGAATAAGTGTGATGTGGTGCTGAGAAGAATATATATTCTATTGATTTGGGGTGGAGAGTTCTGTAGATGTCTATTAGGTCCGCTTGGTGCAGAATTGAGTTCAATTCCTGGATATCCTTGTTAACTTTCTGTCTTGTTGATCTGTCTAATGTTGACAGTGGGGTGTTAAAATCTCCTATTATTATTGTGTGGAAGTCTAAGTCTCTTTGTAGGTCTCTAAGGACTTGTTTTATGAATCTGGGTGCTCCTGTATTGGGTGCATATGTATTTAGGATAGTTAGCTCTTCTTGTTGAATCGATCCCTTTACCATTATGTAATGGTCTTCTTTGTCTCTTTTGATCTTTGTTGATTTAAAGTCTGTTTTATCAGAGACTAGGATTGCAACCCCTGCCTTTTTTTGTTTTACATTTGCTTGGTAAGAGACTCACTCAAAACCACTCAACTACGTGGAAACTGAACAACCTGCTCCTAAATCACTACTGGGTACGTAATGAAATGAAGGCAGAAATAAAGATGTTCTTTGAAACCAATGAGAGCAAAGGCACAACATACCAGAATCTCTGGGACACATTTAAAGCACTGTGTAGAGGGAAATTTATAGCACTAAATGCCCACAAGAGAAAGGAGGAAAGATCTAAAATTGACCCTCTAACATCACAATTAAAAGAACTAGAGAAGCAAGAGCAAACACATTCAAAAGCTAGCAGAAGGCAAGAAATAACTAAGATCAGAGCAGAACTGAAGGAGATAGAGACACAAAAAACCCTCCAAAAAATCAATGAATCCAGGAGCTGGTTTTTTGAAAAGTTCAACAAAATTGATAGACTGCTAGCAAGACTAATAAAGAAGAAAAGAGAGAAGAATCAAATAGACCCGATAAAAAGTGATAAAGGGGATATCACCACCGATCCCACAGAAATACAAACTACTATCAGAGAATACTATAAACACCTCTACACAAATAAACTGGAAAATCTAGAAGACACGGATAAATTCCTGGAGACATACACTCTCCCAAGACTAATCCAGGAAGAAGTTGAATCCCTAAATAGACCAATAACAGGCTCTAAATTGAGGCAATAATTAATAGCCTGCCAACCAAAAAAAGTCCAGGACCACATGGATTCACAGCCAAATTCTACCAGACGTACAAGGAGGAACTGGTACCATTCCTTCTGAAACTATTCCAATCAGTAGAAAAAGAGGGAATCCTCCCTAACTCATTTTATGAGGCCAGCATCATCCTGATACCAAAGCCTGGCAGAGACACAACAAAAAAAAGAGAATTTTAGACCAATATCCCTGATGAACATTGATGCAAAAATCCTCAGTGTAATACAGGCAAACCAGCAGCACATCAAAAGCTTGTCCACCATGATTGAGTGGGCTTCATCCCTGGGATGCAAGGCTTGTTCAACATACGCAAATCAATAAATGTAATCCAGCATATAAACAGAACCAAAGACAAAAACCACATGATTATCTCAATAGATGCAGAAAAGGCCTTTGACAAAATTCAACGGCCCTTCATGCTAAAAACTCTCAATAAATTAGGTATTGATGGGATGTATCTCAAAATAATAAGAGCTATTTATGACAAACCCACAGCCAATATCATACTGAATGGGCAAAAACTGGAAGCATTCCCTTTCAAAACTGGCAGAAGACAGGGATGCCCTCTCTCACCACTCCTATTCAACATAGTGTTGGAAGTTCTGGCCAAGGCAATCAGGCAGGAGAGAGAAATAAAGGGTATTCAATTAGGAAAAGAGGAAGTCAAATTGTCCCTGTTTGCAGATGACATGATTGTATATTTAGAAAACCCCATCGTCTCAGTCCTAAATCTCCTTAAGCTGATAAGCAACTTTAGCAAAGTTTCAGGATCCAAAATCAATGTGCAAAAATCACAAGCATTCTTATACACCAACAACAGATAAACAGAGAGCTAAATCATGAGTGAACTCCCATTCATAATTGCTTCGAAGAGAATAAAATACCTAGGAATCCAACTTACAAGGAATGTCAAGGACCTGTTCAAGGAGAACTACAAACCACTGCTTAACAAAATAAAAGAGGACACAAACAAATGGAAGAACATTCCATGCTCATGGATAGGAAGAGTCAATACGGTGAAAATGGCCATACTGCCCAAAGTAATTTATAGATTCAATGCCATCCCCATTAAGCTACCAATGACTTTCTTCACAGAATTGGAAAAAACTACTTTAAAGTTCATATGGAACCAAAAAAGAGCCCTCATTGCCAAGTCAATCCTAAGCCAAAAGAACAAAGCTGGAGGCATCACGCTACCTGACTTCCAACTGTACTACAAGGCTATAGTAACTAAAACAGCATGGTACTGGTACCAAAACAGAGATATAGACCAATGGAACAGAACAGAGCCCTCAGAAATAATACCACACATCTACAACCATTTGATCTTTGACAAACCTGACTAAAACAAGAAATGAGGAAAGGATTCCCTATTTAATAAATGGTGCTGGGAAAACTAGCTAGCCATATGTAGAAAGCTGAAACTGGATCCCTTCCTTACACTTTATACGAAAATTAATTCAAGATGGATTAAATACTTAAATGTTAGACATAAAACCACAAAAACCCTAGAAGAAAACCTAGGCAATACCATTCAGGACATAGGCATGGGCAAGGACCTCATGTCTAAAACACCAAAAGCAATGGCAACAAAAGCCAAAATTGACAAATGGGATCTAATTAAACTAAAGACCTTCTGCACAGCAAATGAAACTACCATCAGAATGAACAGGCAACCTACAGAATGGGAGAAAATTTTTGCAATCTACTCATCTGACAAAGGGCTAATATCCAGAATCTACAAAGAACTCAAACAAGTTTACAAGAAAAAAAAAATCAACAAGTGGCTGAAGGATATGAACAGACGCTTCTCAAAAGAAGACATTTATGCAGCCAACCGACACATGAAAAAATGTTTAGCATCACTGGACTTCAGAGAAATGCAAATCAAAACCATGATGAGACACCATCTCACACCAGTTAGAATGGCAATCATTAAAAAGTCAGGAAAAAACAGATGCTAGAGAGGATGTGGAGAAATAGGAACACTTTTACACTGTTGGTGGAACTGTAAACTAGTTCAACCATTGTGGAAGACACTGTGGTGATTTCTCAAGGATCTAGAACTAGAAATACCCTTTGACCCAGCCATTCCATTACTGGGTATATATCCAAAGGATTATAAATCATGCTGCTCTAAAGACACATGCACATGTATGTTTATTGTGGCACTATTCACAATAGCAAAGACTTGGAACCAACCCAAATGTCCATCAATAATAGACTGGATTAAGAAAATGTGGCACACATACACCGTGGAATACTATGCAGCCATAAAAAAGGATGAGTTCATGTCTTTGTAGGGACATGGATGAAGTTGGAAACTATCATTCTGAGGAAAATATGGCAAGGACAAAAAACCAAACACCGCATGTTCTCACTCATAGGTGGGAATTGAACAATGAGAATGCTTGGACACAGCAAGGGGAACATCACACACTGGGGCCTGTCATGGGGTGGGAGGAGGGGGGTGGGATAGCATTAGGGGATATACCTAATATAAATGATGAGTTAATGGGTGCAGCACACCAACATGGCACATGCATACATATGTAACAAACCTGCATGTTGTGCACATGTACCCTAGAACTTAAAGTATTTTATATATATATACATACATATATATATATATAAAATGTATTTTTTATTTTGGTAAAATATAGATATCATATAATTTGTCATTTTAACAATTTTTAAGTGTCCAGTTCATTGCTATTACTGTGTAACCATCACCATCATCCAGATTTAGAATTTTCCATCTTTCCAAAGTGAAATTCTGTACCCATTAAACACTAACTCCTCATTTCCACTCCCTTCAACCCCTGGTAACTTCTGTTTTGCTTTCTGTCTGGATACCTCACATACAATATTTATCCTTTTGTGTCTGGCTTGTTTCACTTAGCATAATGTCAAGGGTCATTCATGTGGTAGCACACATCAGATTTTCATTACTTTTTAAGGCTGAATAATATCCCATTATATGTATTTACCACATTTTTTTTTATCCACTCATCTGTCAATGGACATTTGGATTATTTTCACGTTTTGGATATTGTAAATAAAGCTGCTAAGAACATTGGAGTACAAATATTGTTCAAGTCCTTACTTTGCATTCTTTTGAGTAAACACTCAGAAGATGAATTGCTGGATTTTATTGTAACTCTGTGGTTAAAATTTTGAGGAACAGCCACACTGTTTTGTACAGAACCTGAACCATTTACATGTCTAAAAGCAAAGCACAAGGGTTACTATATTATATCCTGTTGAGTGTGAAGACACTTACTTCCTAAGAGTTTGCATACCCCCTCCCCACTACATTTTCTCCACACAGATTCAGTTCTGACCTTTTTTATTAGTTCATTCTTATGCTGCCAATAAAGATGTACCCAGGACTGGGTAATTTATAACGAAAAGGTTTAATTGACGCACAGTTCCACAGTGCTGAGGAGGCCTCAGGAAACTTACAATCATGGTGGAAGGAGAAGCAAACACATCCTTCTTCACATGGCGGCAGGAAGGAAAAGTGCTGAGTGAAGAGGGGAAAAGCCCCTTAGAAAACCATCAGATCTTGGGAGAACTCACTTACTATCACAAGAACAGCATGAGGGTAACCACCCCCATGATTAAATTACCTCCCACTGAGTCCCTCCCATAACATGTGGGGATCATGGGAAATACAACTCAAGATGAGAAGTGGGTAGGGACACAACCAAACCGCATCACCCTTAAATCACAAATTCAACTTGGCAGGTTGCAGAGTGGGGGGATATTCTAAATGGGATTTCTGTGACAGGGTAGAAAATAATAACAGAGCATTGACACTTTTCAAACATTTTTTTACAAATATTATTTCATTTAATCGTCACAATACTGTGAAGCAGGCATCATTATCATCATGATTCTCAATTGACAGGCAGGTTATTGGAGGCTGATTGGCTTATGTGACTTCCAATGTGCTATGGAGGTGCCCGGGGTGTGAAGTTCAACAGATCTATCTAGTTCTGCCACTCTGAGCAGGCCTTCAGCAAATACTGTGATAATTTGCTAAGGTAAGTACCTGCCTGTCCCCTGCAGCTGAGGTCCATGGCTGAGCCTTCCTACTGTGACAGCTGACTCACTCCTGGGTGGCTCAGTGTGTCTCTGTTTGCTGTATATGCAGCGATTTGTATTCAATTATTGAAAATTTAGTTTGTTTGTGAAATAATTGTCCATCCCCTCCCCCCCCAAAAAAAGGCCAACTGCTAGTGCAGATGATGAAAATGAAGAAAAAGTGAGACAAGCTAAGGCACGTACGTTTCTTCGCCAGAATATAAAAGTGAGTAAACTAAAGAGAGAAATGAATTCAGCCGTGGCTCAGATCTGAGGAATGAACAAGTTCACCAATTTCTCTCTACAGAAATGAGAAAAAGACATTTGTGAAACTGTTGCAAATGATCCAGCCAGTGAAAAAATTGCTCATCAAGTGAGAGATAAGACTTAAGTGAAAACTGAAAAGGGGGTTAATGTGTGGAGTGAGAACATGCACAGGAAACACACGACTTATGATGGAAACGGGGCTCGGCAGGAAGCCCAGATCCTGTACAAACATTTCCATGAAGCAGCAGATGGGAAGGCTCCAGAGTGGCTCCTCAACCAACCTTTGCTGTGAGTGCAATTGATTGGAAAAATTGAAGAAGTATTTCTTTTTCTTGGATGATGCAAAGTAACAAGGAGAAATGGCACCCGTTAACCTCTTGGTCGATGTCCAGTTTTCTTCTGCACTCAGAAGGATCCTCAAGAGGGACGTGGTAGACCAGAAGAAGAGTCAGACACTGCTTTAGACACCTCTGTTGGGGCCAAAGTGTCTTCTGAACACAAGTATCCAGGAGGAAAGCGAACTCCAAGATTAAAGGCAGTCAAAGACAGAGTCTTCTAGACTTTGGGGATATGGTGGGCTTTAAGGTTGAGCCAAGTTTGCTGAACCATTCCTTAAACCCCCATTTAGAAGCAAGGCTAAAAACTTCATAGCCATATAGTAACAATGTAGGAAAACAATGCTGGGATTATGCCACATTTCCTTTTCCCAGGAAAACTGTATTATCCGAGTGGAATTTGGATTTCTAAAGATCTCAAGACCCTTGTCTCCTGTTGTAGCTGGGGATGTGGATCCTAAAACACCCTGCTAAGAGGTGGGTGGGCCATGCTTCAAACACAGATAAATTTGACTCCAAAGTCTAGGCCCTTTTGACTCTTCTCTACCAACTTTCAGAAGTTGGTCAGCAAACTTACTCCCCAAAACCGTGGAATTGGGGCTAAGATTTATGCAAAGGTCTAGAGTTCTTTTCTGGTCCCTCAGCCCTTCCTTCCCTCTACTCTACTACTGGGGAGTAGTGGGCAGTTCGCTAAATGGCACCTCCATCTAGGCACCTCATATACAATACAGCAAACTCCCGTAATGTGATAAGCTCCATTTTGATTTTATATGTTTTAAAGATATTTTTCTATCAATACCGTTCACAATTTAATTACAATAATTAACATAGTTTTCCAATATTATTTTTGCATTTGATTATATGCCTAAAAATGTTGCAGCTGTGTTTACCTATATGCCTTTTGTCTTAGGCTTCATTTAAAATGAGAAGTAAATATCATTTTTATATATAGCTTTCCACTTGCTTTGTGAACTATTTTCATAATACCCCAATTTAGCCACAAACATCCTCTGGTGTGCTCAGATCTCTCCAATTAGGGTGAGAGGGGGACAGAAATCAGGGGACAACATCGGTTCCCTGGCCCTAGCAAGCGACGATTCCAAGTACGAGGAAAATAAATATATTTTTCTTCATAAAAACAATGTAGATAATTTGTAGTCCTATTTGGCTATCCATATCGTTGCAGGCAAAATGGAACAAAACAAAATCCTTTTTGGCGACTCTACCTCAGAGGAGGGAAAGAAAGCGAGTTGCTGACCAGAAGCCAATTTCATCTTGACTGTTTGGAAAAAACGAAAAAGACAAAAGCTTTTAAAGACCACATGGCACAATTCAAGAGCAGATCAGAGCATTAGGCTGCTTCTCCATGTGGAGTCTGGGTTAGGGCTGGAGCACCCTGTGGTAGGTGATGCCACAGGGAGGAAGCGAGGTCGAATTGTCAACTCAGGGTCCTGCCTAGATCTGGACCATGGGCATTAATTAGTACCTGGAACTTCAGACAGATTCTGAAGGCCTGAATGCAGAAGGTGCAAGTGGATAATTCAGATACATATAGGGAAGTCTGAGCACGTTAATTGCTGACTGGGATTGATGATTTCAGTGAAGACTGAAGAGATTATTGAAACATAAATGCAGAAAACTCAATCGTATACTTGGGAAACATATCTAAATCATGCATCTGCCAGGAAGGCTGGGCATTAGAGTGGTTTGTTTGTTTGCTTGTTTGTTTGAGATGGAGTCTTGCTCTGTCGCCCAGGCTGGAGTGCAGTGGTATGATCTCGGCACACTAAAACCTCCATCTCCCAGGTTCAGACAATTCTCCTGCCTCAACCTCCTCAGGAGCTGGGATTACAGGCAGGCACCACCATGCCCGGCTAATTTTTAGTAGAGACGGGTTTTCACCATGTTGGCTAGGCTGGTCTCGAACTCCTGACCTTGTGATCTGCCCGCCTTGGCCTCCCAAAGTGCTGGGATTACCGGCGTGTGCCACCATGCCTGGCCCTAGAATGTTTTTGTTCTTAATCTTGTTTGGTTGTTCGGAAAGTATAATGTGTTTACCATGGCAATCTCAGGGTGATTTTCCATAGAACTGTGTTGCAACAGGAGACAGAGCTAGGGTTGGATTGCCCGTTTGGGTGTGCAGGTTGGGAACTGAGAGGAAGAAAGGCATGGGAAAGGAAGCTGGGAAGTAGGAAGGGCAGTTCCTCATGGGTGACTTCTGTGCCTCCAGGCTTCTGATGTTGACATTCAACTAGCGCGCATGCACACACACACACACGCCTGGCCTCACAGGCACTCTGCTGGCCAACAGCTCACTTAAGGTATGACTGTGGCACTTTCAACAGTAGTGCCAGGTATCCCCTTGCCTGAACATTCTAGGGGCCCTGGTGCCAGAGTACAGATTCCCCCTTCCCTGAGATAAGGCCCCATGGTGGAGACATGAGACTGCTTGTGCTGAGGACACTGGGGCTGCAGCCTCTGATTCCAATTTAGAAGTTAACAGGACACTCTGGAATTCAACATTCTTGAGGTTCATATTTTTGATTGTTATCATTACACTGCTATGTGATCCCAGGCAGGGCATTTTACCTCTTTGAACCTCTAATTCCTAACTGTATAATGGGAATCCCAGTTCTGTCAGGGATTGTGAGAATTATATGAGATAATGTGTGCGTGCTGTTTTAAAGGATCTCTCAGGGCCAGCCATTATTATAATTGTTCATCACACAAATGCACCCAGATCCTGGGAGTGAGTCTCCTGCTGAAATTCACTCATTCAATCAAATACCTAAAACACGATTGTTTACCAACCCGGTTATAAACTCATATCACGTAGCTGCAACAATTTGAAACATCATGAAAAGACAATAGAGACTTCATACACGGTATCCACGGGTATTTCTCCAAGTCAGATGGCAACAGTGACTCGTAGACATCGCTATTCTTCTTCTTTTGGGATATCGCCATGCAAACACATAAACATATTCAGCAGGAGAAGTGACTCTGTGGAGTGTTTCAGAAGTAACAGTTTATTAGATAACTCAATTATTTTAAAATAACAATTGAATCTCAGTATTTAACAATGTCAGAGAAGATAATATACCCTTTTCAACCACATGTAAGTTAATTTGGTGCTCATTAGCTTAAACCAAAGAAACTAAATTATCATATGGATAGAGACTCCCAAGTGTCCAGCTACATATATCTTGTATATGACTGACCAGAAGCATCTCTCTCCTTCATTGAGGCATTTATTTTCAGGTATTCATTTTTTAAAATGTTGGATTTATTAGGTTTGCATTACATAATGTATCACAGTATTTAATTGCACAATTTTATTGTGAACTGAATAACTTTTTTGTATTTAATACTGTATTTATCTTTCATTTATGTGATGGCATAACTCTTTACCAATAAATTTACTTGAGAATAAAAGTGAATCAATTTTAAAAATATGTAAATATTAGTAAGAATACATATTGTAAACTTGAGAATGAATAGATTTGGGAACGGTGTTCCAGGATATACATATGCAATTGATTGAATAGAATGCTCTGCATATAGTCTCGTTTTAATACATTTAAGAATGCTTATAGCCTAGAATTTAAAGAGCTACTTTGTATCCTTAGAGGTAACATGTGATCACTCATACAGGTATACTTTCTTTTTATATAAACAATTGCTCTATGCTCATTTTCTTTTTCATTTATACTATATATGAGACATTCTTCCATATCACTAAAAGTGTCTTAATAATTTATTTTTTAATCCATAAATGATGTTCTTTAATATGGATGTAATATAATTTTTTTAATTATTTGTTTTAATGACATTATATTTCTAATTGTGGAGTATTACAAGCAATGTTACAAAAAACAGTATTCAAATATTCATGCACATGGGTAAATATTTCCCTGGGAGAGGTTGCTAGAGATGGAACTGGTGAGCCAAAGTATCTTTTAAATCAACAAATGCAATTAAAATGTCCTTTAAAAGCCTATTCTACTTATAGAAAGCAACACTTCATGATACGGTCTGATTTTTCACATTCTGTCTTTAAATATTATAATTCTTTGAAAATTTTTATCAATTTAAAGAATGAAAATAATATCTTATTTTCATTTGTTTTTGTCATCTGTAATATGTCAACTTATATCCTTTATTTATTATTATTTAAAATTTAGTAGGTGATTTCTTGTTCTTAATTGATATATAGAATTTCTTTTTAAATAGTTTGGATACACATCATATTGTGTGTATGTGTGTGCATGTTTGTGTGTATGCACAGGTATATAACAAAGGTGTTTCTACAACTGAAAATGGTTTTTTAAATCTTGAATTTGTTTTTCTTCATAAGAAACTTTTACATTTTTATGTGGTCATATTTGTCATTTTTTCTTTAATGCCTATATTTTAATCCTTGCATAAAAATGCCTGTCTTACCAAAATGTTACTTAAAATAGGCTTCATATTTTCTTATACTTTTTTCTTATAGTTAGTCCTTTGTATTCTTGGGTTCCACATCTGCAGATTCAACCAACTATACATCAAATTATTTTTTAAAAATTTACGAAATAAAAATAATGATACAAAAATTAAAAATACAAATAAAAATACAGCATAATATCTATTGACATAGCATTTACATTGTATTAGGTATTGTATGTAATACACGACTTCAAGTATACAGGAGAATGTCCCTGGGTTGTATGCAAATACTATGCCACTTTATTTCAGCAACTTGAGCATCTGTGTGTCTTGTATCTTTGATGGTCTGGAAAGCAATTCTCCCCAGATATAGAGGGACAACTCTAATTTCATTAGGGCATTCCTTTTGCATTATATGAAAGAATTCTAGCTTTTTCTTTCTTTAAGTATAATGACAATTTTTTCAACACTACTTAGTTTACTCTTATTTGAGATTTAATAAATGATTGCTGTATTATTCTGGACAGTTTAGGATACGCTATGGCAATACATTAACTGCAAAATCTCAGTGGTTCCACACGGCAATGCTCTTTCTTCTTATGCATACCAATGTCCTTGGAAGGTAGCATGGGCTCAGCTCAGCACAGCTGCTTGGGGAGCCAGAGTAATGAAGGTCCCACCGTCCTGAGGCTGCTCCAAAGGCAACGTGTGTTTTTCCTGGGCACAGCATTACAACATAGGTGAGGCTAAAGGATCACCAGGTCCTCTGAAGCTCAGCCTGGGAAGGGCTCTCCTGGGTCCCTTCTGCTCACATTGCCTTGACCAAAGCTAGTATGAGGGCCTTGCCTAATGTAGTAAAGATATAGAGAATAGGATGGAATGCAAGTGTTTCTCCAAATTTAATCTATTCCATTTCTAAAGTTGGAGAGTGAGAATTCGATAGCAAGTTCAGATAGTGTGGAGAACTGTGTTCTCCAAATCTCTTTGATCCCGAGTTTTGAATAGCAAGTAGGGAGAATTCATATAACATGGGGTAATCCAAAAATTGGTTGAATCTATTCAGCGTCTAAATTTAGAAAGCAAGAATTGGAAGAGCAAAGGATACCTGTACGTGGAGAGTGTTGCTTTTTCTGCCAGAGCTTTCTATAAAAATAAGTAAATGTCTGCAATGAAAACCAAACAGAGTGATCTGCAAATATAATCATCAACTGTGTCTGCACTTGGTAAACTCTTTTTATTTAAAATCTTTAATTATGAATTTAAATTTCCAATAGTTTTCAATTACCTATTTGCAAATTCTTAAATTATACTTGAAACTGTATCTTTTACTCAATTGATAAAGAACTTTAATTGTATGGCAATGTGAAAAATTGTTAAACTTCTTTGTGTCTTGGTTGCTTCATCTATAAAATGAGGGTAAAAATAATATGTCTACATTGGAGGAATGTTGTGCATATTCAGTGTGTGTGTGTGTGTGTGTGTGTGTGTGTGTGTGTGTGTGTATATGACCTGGCATATAGTAAGGGCTATTTAAGTATGAGCTATTATAATAGTCTCATAGTTGGTTATTTAAAAATCTCTAGGTGGAAAATGATAGTTTTCAAAATTAAGCACCCCCTCTACTCAACTTACAATCTATGTCTGATTGGATTTTCTAGAAGCTGACCCTGAGACATGATTCTTGGGCCAGTGGTTTCCAGGAAAATGTGTTCTTAGGTGAAACCTGTCAGAGAGTGAGGATAGCAGGCCAGGGCAAGGGGAAAGTCGTGCAGGTGTGGCCTCAGCTGTGGCCCAACCTCAGCCTGACCCCACAGGGCCTTCTGGCTTGCGAATAGCATCATAGAGTTATGCTACTTTGAAGCAAGAGGGCTGCCTTCAACATCCCTGTATCAGTTAGTCATTGGCTACAGGCTGTATTAGGTGATATAAGTAATGTAGAGATGATTTCAAGTATATGGGAGAATGTGCCTGGATTATATGCAAATACTACGCCATTTTATAGCAGGAACTTTAGCATCTGTGGATCTTGTATCTTCGAGGGTCTGGAAAGCAAACCCCCACAGAAAGAAAGCAGAATCTTCTGGGCATTTCTGAGCAAGTGGACTTCCTTCAGCTGAGCACAGTCCTCAGGAGAAGCGGACAGGTGCAAAGTGTTGGGGGTTGGAGTGCTCTGGCTTCCAACAGCATTGAAACCAACAGCATTGACTACAGCGAGTTTCTCAATCTTCAGGAGACATCCCAGCCTCCCTGGGGACTGCTAACGCACAGATTGCCAATTCCCACTCTATGAGTTTCTGATTCCGGAGGTCTGGGATGGGGCTCAATAATTCATTCTTCTAACTACCTAATGCTGTTGGTCCAGCGACCACACTTTGAGAAATGTTGTACTATGTTTTTTTCATATATTTAAAAATTCTCACCTCATTTATGGTTTAAAACTTCTAGAACAATTCTGAATAGTTTTTGTAACAGTGAGCCTCACTTTCCTGTCTCTGCCCTTGATGGGAATGTCTCTAATGATTCATCTTTCATACAGGGACTTCTTGTGGTTTACTGGGCAATTCCTTTTGGCAGGTTAAAAAAATTCCCTCTGTTTCAAGCTAAAGCCATTTACCAGGAAGAGATGCTAAATTTTATCAGAGGGTTTTTCCAGTAACTATTGTGATAATCATGTTTCTTTTTTCCTATTTATTAAGATACCAAACATGAAATTTACTTGAAGTCCTGGATTAAACACTGCTTGTTTTCTCTAATGTTTTGCTCATTAAATATACTGACAAATTTAATTTATTATTTTTTTAGGATTTGATGTACAAGTTCATACATGATAATGACTTACTGTTTTGTTTTCATTATTTCTTCCTTCCATACTTTCTTGATACCCTTTTGGTCTCTTGGTTTCAAAATTACACTAGCGTCATAGAATGAGCTGGAAATTAGCCCATTATTCTCCATGCCATGGAATGTTTTGCAAAACGTAAGAATGATCAGTTGCTTGCATATTTGGTAGAATCACCTTATAAAACACAGTGGGTTTGGTGTCTCTTCTGGGGTCCGGATACTGCTATGGACTGAATGTTTGTACCCCTGTAAGATTCATTATGTTGAAATACTAGCCTCAAGGTGGTGGTATTAGGAGGTGGGACCTTTGGGAGGTGATCAGGCCATGAGGGTGGAGCCCTCATGAATGGGATTAGTGCCCTTATCAAATAAGGCAAAAGGAGCTCTTTAACCTCTCCCACTATGTGAGGACAAAGTGAAAAGGTCCCATCTATGAATCAGGAAGCAGGGCCTCACCAGATGCCAAACCTGCCAGCACCTAACTCTTGGACTTCCAGCCACCAGGACTGTGCAGAAGAAATTCCTGTTGCTTATAAACACCCAGTTTACGGCATTTTGTTATAGAAGTGCATAATGGACCAAGGCAGATGCTATATGATATTTAGGATTGCTTCTGTATATTTTTAAGACTTTTAAATTTTGGAATAATTATAATTTACAGAAAATTTACAAACAGAGAAAGTCTCCACATGCCCCTCACCCCACTTCCCCTACTGTTAACATAACTGTGGTCCATTTGTCAAAACTAAGAAATGAGGATTGGTATGATACTATTGACTAAATTACAGACATTACTTGGATTTTGTCAATTGTTTTACTAACTTTCTATTCTGTGTCAGGTTCCAATCTAGGTACCACATTATGTTTGTTCATTACATCTCCTTTGTTTTTCTTGGGCTGTGACAGTTTCTTATTCTTTTCTCGTATTGCCTGGCTTTGAACTTTTGAGGAATCCTAATTAGGTATTTTGTGAACTGTCACTAAATTTTGCTTGTCTGATGTTTTCTCACGGTTAGACTGGGCTTACAGGTTTTAGGGAAGAACTCTACAAAAAGGAAGTATCTTTCTCATCTCATCTAATCAATGGATATAGGATGTCAACCAAACTTATTACTGGTGATGTTAATCTTGACAACATGGTTAAGGGAGTATCTGCCAAATTACCACAAGGAAAGTTTCTATTTTTTTCATTCCTATAAGCAATTTTTTGGAAGCAAGTCATGAAGTCCAGCTCACACTCAAGAACAGGGAAATTAAACCTCACCTTTTTGCATGGGGGATATCAACTTTTAAAAAAATTCTTCTGAAAGGAGACTTGTCTCTTGTAGTTTCATGTTTAATGCTTTCATACATTCATTTTTATTAATATGAACTCATAACTACTCATTTTATTGGAATAATCCATTATTATATATTTTGTTGCTGACAGTATTTCAGCTTTGACCATTGGGCTCTTTCAGGTTGACTTCTGTGTCCTTTGGACATGCCTCCATCTATTATTATTATTATTTAATTTTTTTAGCACTTTCTTACTTTTGTCACTTCAAGATGTTCCAGGCTTAGTTTGTATTTTTCTTACTCTATCTTTAGAATCAGCCATTTCTCTAAGGAGCTTTGGGTTCTTTTATTGGAGAATGGTATTTGGAAAGTAAGATCTGGGCATTAGGTATGCTTATTGCTACCAGGATGTCACTGCTTCTAGGCTCTCTCAGCTGGACAGAGGTAGGACATATATGTGTGCAAATTAATCTCCATATATCAACATATCTTTAATTAGCTCTGTCCTAGTCACTATTTAATTTACAACCACTTTTTTTTGGTAGATGTTTGCAATCCATATTTTACTGAGTGATGAACAGTTTTAGTTTTTGGTAACAATTCATAAAATAGAAAATTGCAATTTTAATAGAGCTTTTCCAAATCTGGAATTATATACTGTCTCTGGAGTATAAATTATTCATCAAAGTCTTTTCTTCTTATATGTTCATTGGACTTACCAAAGGCTTATGTATTTAATCTAATTGTTTCAAATATAGTTTGGTTTTACTGATAGAGCCTAATTTTTGTTTTTGTATATTTAGAATGTATCTTGCTACTTTTCCAAAATAACCATTCATTCTAGTAATTGTTATCTTCCTTGGGTTTTTCTACATACATAATTGTGCCATCTGAAGAAAAAGGATTTTTACTTCTTTCTAAACTTTATAATTTTTGTTTCTTTTCATTTGTTTGTTTTATTGCACTGGCTAGAACCTCCAGTATAATGTTTAAAAAGAAGTAATGACAGTAAGCATCCTTGTCTTGACTCCAACATATTGATTAATTTTTGAATATCATAAAAATCTTCCTACTCCAGAAATAAATCTCACTTGGTCATAATGCATAATGTATACATATGCATATGTGTGTGTGTGTATTTGGATTTAATTTGCCAATATTTTGTTGAAGAGCTTTGAGTCTATGTTTATACGGGATATTTGTCTGTAATGTCTTTTGTAACACCACAGTCAGGTTTTGACATCACATTTACTTATCTCATCCATTTGTTGTTTCTCAGTCTGGATTCTAAAGCACTCACTGGCTTTGGGCACTGAGAAATTTCTTTGCTGCGTGCCTCCCCAGATGCAGACTTTCAGCTGACTCTAGCGTTAGTGTTCAGCTTCATCACTCCGTGTGAATCCTGAAGTACTCACTAGGCTCCTACTATGCATCAGGCACTGTTCCTGGGCACTGGACAGGAAGAGCAGAAGAACTGTCAAAATGAACATCAAACCCAACCAGCCTTTAAGTTTAAATTTCAATGATATTTTCAAAGACTTTTGGCCAGAATACTTGGTGCTCTCCTAACTCAGGCGTTTTACGTTCTACTGAACCTTTGTAATCCTTATTCATGTGACCTGTGCTATTCCACATCTCCAGTTCCATTTGAACCTCCAGCTTGGAAACAAGTATGACTTTATGGCCACTCAGAACTGTGTGTATTCACCCCTGTTGCCTGCACCACTTCCACACCTCTCTCATCCCAGGACTCAGTGCTAAGACATTATCCAATCATTATATCTAGAGAGAACCCATACAAGCACTGAGATGAGTTAGGAAAAGATTTCCCCAACTCTGACAGCCATGTCATTCATAAAGATTTATTGATTGATTTAATAAATATTTATTGAGTGCCAACTATACGCTAAATATAATACAAGTATATATTGTATTAGATCCTGTGGAATCAATGATAAGTAAGAAAGAAAATATTCACGCTGTCCTGGAGTCTATATCCCATGGGAAAAATTGCAGCTTTTAGTACTGCCCAGTGACATGAAAGTACACAGACTGGTGGTGCTGAAGAATGCTAGGTACTGGGGCCCACATGTGTAGATTCTCATGGAAACCCTCTAGGAGATATTTCATTTGAGACCTGAACAATCAATAGCATATAAAATTACTCAAGTACCTGGGGAGAGATTCCAGATAACGTGGAAAAGCTTTGATGAGGGAACAAGCATGGCGTGTGGGAGGGTGGGAAAGGAGGCCAGTGGGCCAGGGCACAGGGAGCGCAGCAGGGAGCCTGTGACGTCGGGACAGCAGAGCAGAGGGCGGGGCCATCACGCAGAGCTCCCAGTCAAGGGGCGGGGCTTGGGATGTATTCTGATTGAAAACCATTGGAGGGGATTAAGCAAGGATCTCAGCTGAGCCGCTCCTTAGATATTTTAAACGGTTATTCTGTTATTCTGGCCGGGCGCAGTGGCTCATGCCTGCAATTCCAGCACTTTGGAAGGCCAAGGCGGGCAGATCACGAGGTCGGGAATTCAAGACCAGCCTTCTTGATGAAATCTGTCTCTACAAAAATACAAAAAATTTAGCCGGGTGTGGTGATGTGCGCCTGTAATCCCAGCTACTCGGGAGGCTGAGGCCTAAGAATCACTTGAACCCAGGAGAGGGAGATTGCAGTGAGCCAGGATCATTCCAGTGCACTCCAGCTTGGGTGACAGAGCAAGACTCTGTCCACCACTCCACCCGCCCCCCGCCAAAAAAATCATTCTGATTACAGTACAGAGCAAATTAAAGGAGAATTTCAGAACTGAAATCAGAGAAACCAGTTAGTAGCAACAACAGCAGTCCAGGTGAGACAGCAAGATGGCTTGGTCTAGATTTATTTCAGTGACTACAAAGGTGAACGCCCTCTATTTTGGATGTAGAACCAATAGAATCAAATGATGACTATCCTTGAAGTACGGAGAATAGTAAATAATTAAAAATGACTCCTAAGTTGTTAGTTTGAGCAACTACATTGATGGTGGTACCATTTATTGCAGTGTGGAAAACTCCGGAAGAAACAGATTTGGTGGTGGTGGGAGGAAGAACTTAGGAGTTCTGCTTTGAAAATGTTAAGTTTTAAGACCGATTAGACACTCAAGTGCATAGTGTATGTCAAGTAGGCAATTATATGCAAAAGTGTCGAATTCAGGGGACAAGTCAGAGCGGGGATGTAATTTTGAGTTATCCAGGAAGATAATATTAATTACTAGACTTGCCCTTGCACTCCCAAAGTCTAATCAAAATTGCTCTTGAAATTCATTTTGAAAAATGCCTTGCATGGGACTGACATACTACCTTTAACTAGTCCAGCACAGCCGTATTTTCCTCCGATGTTCGAACATTTAACCATTTTTAAATCTGTTTCTTTGATGAAGTCACACTGGCTTGCACTTAGCAGTTGTATTGAAGGGAATATACATTTTAAGGCATTATAATCACATCCAGCTTAAAAGTGTAATAGACATTTCAAACTAAACATTTCCAAAACAGATGTCATGGTTTTCTGAAAACTCTATCAAATTTATTTCTATCAAAATTATTTCCCAGTAACCCCATCTCAGTACATGGTATCCTTATTCACCTTGTTGCTCAAACAACCTAAGAATAATTGTCTCTGTGAGAGGTTCACAAAATAGTAACATTGAAGGAGTGAAAGGTTTTGTTTCTTCTCCCATTTGTTTGGTGAGTGTGGTATCTGGCCTGCAATGTGGGTCCCGATGCCCCCATCCCAGTCATTTACACCCTCATGCTATCCTTTCCCACGCTGTACCAGGGTTGGTCTGTAGGACAAAGAAGATATGGAGAGCTGATGGTGTGTTACAAGACTAGATGTGAAAGGCCCGAGCTTCCATCTAGGGTTCTTTCTCTTGGATCACCTGCTCTGAGGGAACCTGGTTGCCATGTCTTGAAGACACCCAGGAGGCTTCATGTGGAGAGGCCCACATGAGGAGGAACTGAGACACCCCCCGCCCAAAGTCAACAGCCAGGAGGAACTGAGGACTGTAGCCACCAGCCGTGTGAGTGCACCAGTTTGAAAATGGATCCTTGGTCCTTCCAGGATGTCCGTGATACAGATCTGACCAATAGCCTGACTGCAGCCTCATGGGAGACCCCAAGCCAGAGCCACCCAGCTAAGCCAGGCTTCCAACCTTCAGAAGCTGCGTAAGATCATAAAAATTGATCTGTGTAACATCAAAAATTGCTCCAAAACTTGTGGTTCTAAACCACTAAGTTTTGGAGCAATTTGCTATGCGGTGATATATAACTAATAGAGCAAGAGAATATGTCCATTCTATGTAAGTTGTGATCTCCAGCTCTGAAGGTGGCTTGATCTCCTTCCTACTTCTCTCTCTCCCTCTCCCTCTTCATTAACAGTGAATTCACCACATTTCCACTAGTGCCCCTGCTCCACTCTAACAGTGCCTCTCTCTACATGCATCCTTTTAAATCTGCAAAAGAGATAAGCATGTTACTGAGCTTCAGCTGAAGGGCACCACACTTGGGCTAGAAAGCAAACCACTCATCGTGTTTACTCGCCGGGCTCAATACCTAAATTGCTTTTGATGAAAGTCCTTTTGATAAAAGGGAAAGTGATACATGAATTCTGTTGACTTTTAAAATTAAAGACTGTATGGATGGGTTCCTGGAAGTTTTTGGTAATTTCTGAAAATTAGCCCTTTACTTCCAAAAGAAAGCATAGAATACACCAATCGGAAAGGAAATTGGAGATTATTTACTCCAGTGTGCTCATTTCTTTTTTCAGGGACAACCACTGTGGTCCTCAATGAGGGAGTCAGAGACCAACATGTCTTCACCGATTGAGTGACAACTTGGATGAGACCTCGGGGGTTTCAATTCAGTGCCTTCACTATACCTCCCCGTGTACTGAGCACCATGGCAACGACCCATTGTCACTCACGACAGAGCTGACACTCCCAGAGCTCACCATGGGCCAGCACCTTTCTACATTTGTTATATTCACAAATTCCCTCTCTTCTCATAGGCCTGTTAGGTCAGTACTAGTATTATTCCCATTTTGTAGGCAAGATAATGAGATACAGCGAGGTTAGGGGGCTTGCCTGCATTTGCTGTTAGTTATTGGCAAGCCTGGGATTTGAATTCAGTCAGTCTGATTCCAAAGTCTGTCTTCCTGTATTCATTTTGTTATCTATGTACTTTCAGAAAACGTCCTTTTCTTCTCTACATTCATACTGTAGCAATATATTACAATCTATTCTCAAACACTCATCGGCAGTAAAGTTCTGAGTCTGGGGCAACTTTTCTCTTCATCATTAATACTATTGTATTATTTGAGGTTGGAAACTGCCAAATTTTGCCTCAAACTTTTTTCCAGTGAGAATGAGACATTTATACATTTTTTTATTGCAGGAAAAATAGTAAATGTTATGGAAATACTATTAAAAAATCTTATGGCAATTATTTTTAACTTCTTTCATATAGATGGGAATAGCTCCTGTTTTTTGGTTCTTCTGATGAGTACATCTCGAAGTGTGCAGAAATGCTTGTGGAGTCAGATTAACGCCAATTATAAAACACCTCTTAGGGCTGGTTCTTAAGCCAAAATCTGGAGGTGATTTCATTACTACACCTTCATCTCCACTTAAAACTCTGCGCTCACCCATTGAAACACATTTTTGATACCAAGTGCTAATTATAATATGGTACTAATGGCCTTAAAAAAGGCTGAAATGACGTAAGTAAACTTGCTTCACTTTAAATTCAGGTCTGGGGGGCTCTGAGGCTAGTCTGTAAATTCACAAGCCATCTGGATAGGGTGATCATTTCAGTTTTACCTTCAGCTCCTTTGTGTCTCATTCAGTAATGAGCTTGGAGATTATTTTTTAATATTGGCTGAAGAACTGTCTAGTTTGTAGTCCTGAGAGAATAAGGATGATTTCAGATTGCCTGAAGAACAGAAGTTACTGGAAAGAGGCAACTCAGTTTAACTTTTGAACACATGGGAAAGATTAAGCCCTTTCTTTTCAAGAGGACTTGGTATTGTTCCATGACTCCAGCCTGGTAAGTCAGGATCCCAGGGACTTAAGATACTGTTGCTTTGAATATGCCTTTGAAAGAAAGCTCGGATTGAGTGGAGCTTTTCTTATGGAACTAATGTTTACAGAGAGTATCTCTGAGCCAGGTAACTTGCCAGGCACTAGGGAAACAGCCATGAAAACAAACCATTTCCTATATCCTCGAAGAGTTCGCAGGGTAATCTCAGAAACTGCCATGCTACTCACTCCCTGGACCTTCCAGGACACTTTCTATAGGCAGGAATCCCAGCCGCGTTTCATATGCATAGAAGATGTGGTCCCTACTCGTAAGCAGCTTACAATCTTGTTGGGGAAATGAGCAAATGCAACCGAATTAAACCCAACAAGAACTTGATTATCTACATTGTGTGAAAGTAAAACTGGTCAATTTCCTCTTCACATGCATGTAGGGTGTATTGAGCCATACATGGCAGACCTACGCAAGACATTGCAGGGAATTAGAGAGGGGATGCAGCCGATGCATGCTGGAACAAGCCTGAAAAGGAGGTCTCAGTAGAGTGGATGTGGGGAGTGGAGGAAGGAGGATGGGAAATTGACTGGGAAATTAGAGAAAGATTTGCACCAGGCTCAACAGTTGCCTAAAAAGTAATCACAGATGAGCAGTATTTGAGGAAAGGATCAGCCAGTGAGCTAACAAGCCGATTTTCTAATTTGCCAAATTTTGCCTCAAATGTTTTTCCAGTTAGAATAAGACATTCATGCATTTTTTGTTTTTGGCCAGGCACAGTGACTCACGCCTGTAATCCCAACACTTTGGGAGGCCAAGGCAGGTGGATCACCTGAGGTCAGGTGTTCGAGACCAGCCTGGCCAACATAGTGAAACCCCGTTTCTACTAAAAATACAAAATTAGCCAGGCATGATGGCACACGCCTGTAATCCCAGCTACTCGGGAAGCTGAGGCAAGAGAATCGCTTGAACCTGGGAGGTGGATGTTGTGGTGAGCCAAGATCGCACCACTGTACCCCAGTCTGGGTAACAGAGTGAGACCCTGTTTCAAAAAACAAAAGAAAAAGAATGTGACATTTATACATTTTTTATTGCAGGAAAAATAGTAACTGTCTCTGTTCCTTTGATAGAAGGGTAATATATCACTTTTCAAATATATCTCTTTAAAATTTCATGTTTATTTATAAAATTGAAAACTGCTATTCTTATGTCCTTGATGGTTTTGTATGAGGCATTTCTGTTTTGACATTCTTAAATTATAATATTTGTGTGCATATATCTGCTAACTATATCAATAGCATAACAAAATGTCTCCTACTTATTTATTTACTATAAACCATAATTTCCTTGAAGTTAAGGACCATATTTAATATGTTATCATTTTTAATGGTGCCCTGGTATTAAATAAATATATATCAAATTGAAATGACAATGGAAATAATAAGAATAATGACAATGAAATTAGCAACCGGTAAATATGAGCCTGAAACAGCTGGATCAGATTATTTCCACTAAAAACTTGAGTAGATATTAACCTCCCTAAAAGTTTGATAGCCTCTAGAGTGACATGTGGAAGTCCAGGAGCAAGTTCCCAGAAGTATTGTTCTTGAAAATATTATAAGTTTTTTGCATGGATGTGAGAATCCACCAACGGAAGCAGAGTGGGGAACCTGGTGGGGAAGGAAAGGGGTGCAAGGCATGAGATACGGGAAGCAGGCAGTGGTTCCTTTGGATTCTCTAAGGAGCACTGTGCTAACAAGACCAGACAAGATTAATGATTGCTAAGCAGAGGTTAAGTGTGCCGCTGACAGGCTCTGTCAGAAAAACAGGATCGGCTGGAGCGGGGATGTTGGAATGCATGTTCCATGCACTCTGATGACACTAAAGGAATTACAGTCGAACACACAACATTGCTGAGGCCTATTGACTAGGACCCGGATTATGACCGGGACAATTAGAGTTCAGTAGCTGGGCAAAGGAAGGGAAAACAGCAGAAAAGACTCAGAGGAGATAGACAGAGGTTCAACTTCAAAATTAACAAAGCACATTCTTTCTTTGAAACGTTTATAACAAGAACTACGTCAATAATGCTATGAATGAGGGGAAGGCATACCATGTTTTTTAGTCATCACTAATTTTATAGTTTATCCCCTTTTCTTTACTGACCAGTTTGCATGGCTAAACAGTCTGGGTGTTTTTCTTTTCTGAGTTGAATGAATGGCTGTCTGTCTGAGCAAACCGACAAGAGAGTTAGTGTAATTTCTTTCATTGCCGTTACTGAGCACCAGACCATGCCAGTCTGCAGTGCTAGGCTTGGCCAAAAGTCGATTCACAATAAAAATCGTTATATCACTATTCATATTTATCACTATTAATTTTTTAATACATGAGTTTGTAACTTATACTACCACAAGTATGTTTACTATAAAGCATTTTGAAAATGAATAAAAGTAAAACATAAATAAAAGCAGAAAGGAAAAGAAATACAAATTCTCTATAATCCCTCAGCCCAGAGATATCAGTGCTCCTACATGGAGGGTCTTTTTGTAGGCATGTGTGTGTCTTTTTTCTTTCTTTAATAAAAAAACACAGAAAACAGATTTCACGTTATTTATTTATTTTTTGAGATGGAGTTTCGCTCTGTCGCCCAGGCTGGAGTGCAGTGGCATTGTCTCAGTTCACTGCAAGCTCCGCCTCCTGGGTTCATGCCATTCTCCTGCCTCAGCCTCCCGAGTTGCTGGGACTACAGGCGCCCGCCACCTCGCCCGGCTAATTTTTTGTATTTTTAGTAGAGACGGGGTTTCACCGTGTTAGCCAGGATGGTCTCGATCTCCTCACCTCGTGATCTGCCCGCCTTGGCCTTCCAAAGTGCTGGGATTACAGACTTGAGCCACCGCGCCCGGCCTAGGTTATATTATTTATTTAGAAGGCTTCAAAATCTGCTCTTATAATCTTATGTTATAACTTCTAAGTTGTAGAATCTTGTCAGGTTCAGCAGAACAACTGCCATCGCAAGAAAAACAGAGAATTGACCTCTCAGGGACTCAAGACAAACATTTTGAGAAGCAAAGCCCTAGAGTCCCAGGGAGGCAGGAAGAGCCAAATAAAATACTAGATTTAGGGAAAGAGTGTTCTTGTTCAATGAAAAGTGTTTTCTTTGTTAAGAATGGTCCTACTTCCTTACCTATTTGGGTTTTCCCATTTCCTCTGGGCTTAGCTTAAATTCTATCATCTCAGAGAAAACTTAGCAGACAAGTCATTTCCGAATTGAGTTCTCTCCTTTAAACTCATAGCACCATGCCCAGCAGGCAGCTCAGCAGATCGCCTCCATGTTTATTGGTGAAGGAGGGAGGCACTGAAATTGGCGTCTGCTATGGTCGGACACTGCACTGACTATTTTACATACGCTTGCTGTGGCCTGAATCTTTTTCTTCCCCGCCAATTTATATGTTGAAACCTAATCCCCAATGTGATGGTATTCAGCGGTGGGGTTTCCTGAGGGAAGTGATTAGGTCATAAGTGGGGAGCCCTCGGGAATGGGATAAGTGCCCTTATCAAACAGGCATAAGGAAGCGCCTTTGTCCTTCAGCCATGCGAGGATGCAGTGAGAAGACACTGTCTGTGGTGCAGCAAACGGACCCTTGCCAGACACTGGGTCTGCCGGAGGCTTGACCTTAGACTTCTCAGCCTCCAGAGCTGTATAAAATACATTTCTGTTGTCCACCTAGTTTATGGTATTTTGTTCCAGCAAACCGAGCAGACTAAAACAACCCTAATGATATATTTGTGGAAAATATTTCATAAATAGGAAAATGAAAATGTAGCAATTCTATCAGGAAGTAGCTACATTTTTTGTGCCTTGTCTTAACTTGACAAATAAATTCACTGATTCAAATAAATTATTTCATTGTTATCTCTTGTATTATTGTTTTTCATTGGAATCCTTACCCAGTTCTTAACTTCTGTCTCATGCCTTTGTGTCAATTTCCCTGTGAGCTCTTTGAGGGGAAGGTGCACATCTGATTCCCACTTGCATCGCCCTTTATGGAGTGAAAAGAAATGATAGGTGTGGCCATCAGGCTGCAGTTCAGGTGTTCCCATTATCGTTTAATGTCGTACAACAATTTGGCCTTTGAGTTTCTGCCTGTCGGAAAACATATCTTCATCATCCTAGGAGTTCTTTTCTTTCTTTATATTCCCACCTCTTGGGTATAGGTCACAATTTTAGGATCTTAAGAGGTGATAAATGTCAGCGGCTCCTTTGGTCTTTCTCCATATGGCAGAAATCGCCATGGTCCTTATCTGCATAGTGCCTATGGTGCCCTTAGGTTTGGTGGCCAGGGCTGGCTATGAAACTTGCACAGCCCTGTGCAAAATAAAAATGTGGACCCTGGCTGGGCACGGTGGCTCACACCTGCAATCCCAGCACTTTGGGAGGCCGAGGTGGGCAGATCACAAGGTCAGGGGATCGAGACCATCGTGGCTAACATGGTGAAACCCCGTCTCTACTAAAAATACAAAAAATTAGCCGGACGTGGTGGCGGGCACCTGTAGTCCCAGCTACTTGGGAGACTGAGGCGGGAGAATGATGTGAACCTGGGAAGCGGAGCTTGCAATGAGCCGAGATCACAGCACTGATGTCCAGCCTAGGCAACAGAGCTAGACTCCATCTCAAAAAAAAAAAAAAAAAAAATTGTGGACCCCCTTGTCCAAAAAGCAGAAAAAAATAAAGGGCCACTAAGGATCCTAAAATATAAAGCTTCTTTCTTCTGGTGTCTCCCTTTCATCTTGTTGTGGTGTTTTTTATTTGCTATTCAATGTCTTTCTAAGTAAAGAAAAATAAAAAAATCTAAATAAATAGTGTGAATTCTACTGCTTATCTTTATATTGCACAATACCAGTTTTAAATACAAACATAATAGCATTTAATTTGTATGTAGAATCACCAAAATTATACAATATGTATTTTGTAGTTTGTAGGTGCGTATATATTTTGTTCTTACCAAAACAGTGAAAGCTCCACACAAAACTCACTCAAATGTTTTTATATCACTCTTGATATATCCACCTCTCCCAATATCCTCTCCCTTTGGCTTACTGATGAGGAAGAAGGAAAGGAACTGCATGTTGCCTTATTTTCCCTTTCCTTGTATGTCATCATTTTCTGTAAAAGTGGATGTAAGGGGAGTCATCTGAGTAAGAAAGGAAATAACTGGGTTCTTTAATTGCTTGTGTTTCTTTGTACACTCTTGCTTCCTTTTTGTTTTTGAAACAAGCTTGGTTCAGTCAGAAAGCATGGTATCTCTGGGCCACAGGCCTCTTGCTGACTCAGCAGTGGACCTAACAGGCTTACCTGGTATCACCTTGAGTCTCCCTGACGTCCCAGGCATTGTAGAGCCCCCAGCATTCTGTCTTTATGGGGCGTTATGGGCACTGTACATAAATGGGTGGCCAGGAAGCACCTTGTGGACAGGCACACTGTGGGTATCATTGTGGTACAGGCACATCTCCACTGTCCCATCAGATTTTACTTACAAAGCACAAATTCAAAGATGAAAACATTAAGAGATCCAAGATGGTGCCACCAGAGCATCAGCCAAGCATGGCCCCTTCCAAGTGCAGAGCTCATGTGACTGCACAGACCACACACCCTCGAGCTGGCCCTGCCAGCAGCTTTCTGCCACGCTAGGGTGTAGAAATTTTTGTGAAACTTCCCTTGATCCTGTCTTGCCCTGGGTAAGCTGTGCTGGCACAAACAGCATTAGAACGCCCCTGCTCTGGGATCCACAGATGTCTCTTTTATTCTCCCTATGGTGGCCATGACAAAGGCCTCTCAGACCTCCAGCTGCAGACAGTGTGATTGAACGGGGACCTTGCTGCTGCTATAGTTGGAAGCCCTGCAGCCTTTCCTCCCATGGGCAGCTCCTGGGCAACGATGCAGCAGGAATACTGCAGGAGACCTGCTCCTGGGGACTTGGGATTCACTGACACTGTCACCAGGCACTGTGGCCTCCTTGTGCCAAGAAGAGTTACCAGATGGCAGGGAGAGTTGACCTTGACCAGCAGGATAGGGTAGGATTGTTTTTGTACATTGTAAGCAGGGAGGAACCCTAGACCCCTGTAACCGTGAGCAGACCTGTGCAGCAACTCTAAACGGAAATGGGTGTGATGGCTAAGGACTCAACGTTTTGGGTGGCACTGCCAGGTAGCTAAGCCACTGAGACCTTGTGAGGTGAGAGCTGAGTGGGAGAGGAATTTGGAATGAATCGAGAAGGGCGAGGAGAAGTCCCAGTGTGGAGTTGAGACCACCTACAGTGACAGAGGCTGGGGTTTGTCCCACTCACCTCCCTCTTCCTAGTTTGCCCTCAGAGGCCTTGCTCTTCTGAGTCCCTATTTGATCCTCCTTTTCTTATCTCTGGATAAGGGGCGTGGGCAACACCTGTGGCAAGCCCCATGATATGGCTTGGCTGTGTCCCCACCCAAATCTCACGTTGAATTGTAATTCCCAGTGTTGGAGGGGGGGCCTGGTAGGAGGTGATTGGATCATGGGGGTGGATTTCCCTCTTGCTGTTCTCATGCTAGTGAGTGAGTTCTCATGAGATCAGGTTGTTTAACAAATGTGTAGCAACTCCCCCTTCTCTCTCTCTCTCTCTCCTGTCACCATGTGAAGAAGGCACTTGCTTCCCCTTTGCCTTCCACCATGACTGTAAGTTTCCCGAGGCTTCCCCAGTCATACCTTCTGTATAGCCTGCAGAGTGGTGAGTCAATTAAATCTCTTTTCTTTATAAACTACCCAGTCTCTGGTAGATCTTTATAGCAATGTGAGAATGGACTAATACACCCTGCTAGCTCCAAAGTCCAAGACCCAGTAGGAGGAATGGGGTAGGCTCATTAGCACTTCAACCTCTAAACCTTCCTTTAAACTCTCCATCTTGGAGGCTGACCCTGGATGCTAGTCTGTGAGAAAGAAAAAGAAAGAAAGAAAGAAAGAAAGAAAGAAAGAAAGAAAGAAAGAAAGAAAGAAAGAAAGAAAGAAAGAAAGAAAGAAAGAAAGAGAGAAAGAGAGAAAGAGAGAAAGAGAAGGAAGGGAAGGAAGGGAAGGAAGGGAAGGAAGGGAAGGAAGGGAAGGAAGGGAAGGAAGGGAAGGAAGGGAAGGAAGGGAAGGAAGGGAAGGAAGGGAAGGAAGGGAAGGAAGGGAAGGAAAGGAAGGAAAGGAAGGAAAGGAAGGAAAGGAAGGAAAGGAAGGAAAGGAAGGAAAGGAAGGAAACGGTCCCCTTTCTGAAATCCAAAGCAATGTTGCCATGTGTGGTGCTCTGAAAGCCTGTGGAGGGCACTGGTGAGATGAGCCCCTCCACTTTCTGCCTGACTTTCACAATTAGGCTCAGCACTTAGTGGCCCAGGCTGGGGCTCTGCACACTGGGGTGCCCCCAAAGGCATCTTTCAGAAACAGGTATCCAACCTGCTTTGTCTTGAGTAACAGTGGTGCCCCAAGTGTCAGATCCTCCCACAGGAAAGGGTTACATTTACTTACATTCTGGGCTTGAAATTCTCTGGCTGCAGTTGTGTTGTGGAAGGAGGTTTTGTTGTACCTCATTCAGTCACCTCCTCCTTCCTCGCTGGAGTTCTGTTCTTTTCGGGTTTCACTTGTTGGGATGACATAGCCTCTTTTTCAGAAGATTAAAACTGCAGATAAGTAAATGAGGGGTATTTGCCTATCTGCCTTTTCCTTCCTTTCTACCTTCTCCTGTCTCCATCTAAACTACAGTCTTCAGCGCCCACACCCTCAGAGTCGTCTGATGACACCTTCCACTCCTGTAATTTCAAATACTCTCTCTAAGTCTCATGCTCAGCAGCGTCTAAATATGGGCAATATATCCTGCGTCTCATAAAACCCTTGCTCAGCCTCTCCTTGTTCCAGCTACTGCCCTTGTGCTTACCTTCCCTTCATGCTCAAATCTCTAAAAGCCTTATCCATACTCCCTTCTCTCTCACTCTACACACACATGCAGGCACATAGACACACACACACACACATACACACACAAATAAATAAACCACATATGTGTAACACAAAAGTTCAAATGGTGCACAGGAATCCAGTGAAAAGTGAGTGCTTCCCCCAATATAGGCCATTAGCCACTCATCTGCCCTCCTAGATGAAACCACCATTATGAATTATTTTTGTATGTTTCCCAATACATACAAGTATATATATGTGTGTGTGTGTGTGTGTGTATATATATATATATATATATATATAGTTTCTTTCTATATTTTAGGATATGTTTAAGAGAGCCTGTTTCATGTCTGTATGAATAGAACTTCCCCATTCTTTTTCACGACTGCATAGTATTCCATTATAGAAATGAGCTACAATATACTTCACAAGTTAAGTATTGAGAGGCCTTTCATTTATCTCTAGTCTTATTTTATTATGATAATACTGCAATTTATCTCCGTGTGTGTGCATTTGTGTGCATGTATGTGTGTGCAATTATATCTCAAGGAAAAATTATCAGGAAAAAGTTGCTAGATCAAAGAATATGTGCATATAGAGTTGACACATATTATCAAGTTATCAATTTTTTCTGTTTCCTTTGCTACTGCAATAAAGAGATTGTTTTCCTATACCATTACTACTAAAAGTTCACCGTTTTGAACTTTTGCTAATCTGACAAGTAAAAAATTGTATCATATTTTGTTGTTAATTTGTCTGTCTCTTATTATAAATAACATTGAATATCTTTTAAAATGTTTAAGAGCCATTTGTGCTTGTGCGAGTGTGTGTGTGTGCAAGTCTGTGTGTGCACTCGCCTGTCTTGTTCTTTGCCCGTTTTTTTATTGAGTTGTTTGACTTATTTGACTATTTTAAAGTGTCTTTATAGTTTAAGAAAATCAGTACTTTATTTACTTTTCCAAGCGTGTATCTTATCTTTTGATTTTGTTTAGGGTGGTCTTGTCGGCAGAAGTATTTTATTTTTATACGACCTACTTTATCAATCTTTTCTTTATGGTTTCTCTTTCTGTTCCTGTTCTGAACTTTGAGATGCCTTTCTCATTATTTTAATGGATATTTGTTATAATCTGATTTTCATCTTGAAAAGATTATTCTAGTTACAGATTAAAAATACGATGAGGTGATAACAATTAGAAGGCAATCGTAGAAGTCCACATGAGTAAAATTAACAGCCAAGCTTATGATGATGGCAGTGAAAGTGGAAAAACAGGGATGAATTCGAGATTCATTTAGGAGGCAAAATAGACAGGCAATAGATTGGATATGGGAGAAGGTTTTTTTTTTTTTTTTTTGCTGTTTGAGCAAGTATTTAGAGGATATCATTTACTGAGCTAATATTACTTTTTGTGTGGGGGATCATGAGTGTGGTGTAATACACATTATCTGAAGGTGAATTTGAGATTTCCTAAGGGAGCCATTGAGTACTACGTCTCAGACTGTGTACCGGGGACGCATGCATGAGGAGTGGTGAAATAGTCACGGGTATTTGACAGCATGGGACCAGATGAGATTTCTTATGAAGACAACATGAAGAGAGCTGGGAGCCAGGAAGGGCTTTGAAGAAGTCCAGCCTTTCGTTGCTGGGTGTAAGAAGGTGATGCTGCCGAAGGCATGGCTCGTGAGCGAGCCCTGGATGCTGCCTGGCTTCCAGATGTACGAGATGGGATGGACCTCAAGCAGAGGGGGGCTGCAGGGTCACCCGGCTGGCCGGGCACAGGCAAGTATCTGCGAGGGTCACTGCGGAGAATTCATTGGGCTGAGTTGCTTTGTCTACCAGGGAACTCCGGGACCCCCATATTTTGCTTTGTGTGGTTTTCTTTCTGCCTTTGTTACCATTTCCACGTTATGAGAGGGGATTCGAGAAACAGATTTCTGTAACTGTGCCCCAACATTGACACCAAGTGTTTTCTCTCTACATTGACTCGTTAGTGAGGCAAAAAGATTTCTTCAAGAGGAATATGCTACATTCTTTCCAAGCAAGATGGCAGAATATATTACAGAAATCACATTTGTACCTCAAAATCAGGAGATGAAAAACATGGGAAAAGAGTTTTTCAGCAGTTCTACCTAAATGCCGGTTACCATCTGCCTTGTTATTAGTGTGGTGTCGTAGAAACAGCTTGGATTTTAAAAGTATATGGACCTTGGTTCAAATCCCAGCACTGTCTCCTGCTGCAGCTGTGGCTCTGAACAAATGGCTTAACCTTTTTAAACTTCAGTTTTCTCATCTATGAGGTGAGGATAATTGTGTGATTTCCCAGAATTGAATCGAATGAGATGGCACGGACGAGGGCCAGGCAGAGGCTCTGTCACACAGCAGGTGCTTAATGATCTCTGGTGGGTCCTTTCTTCTCCATCCACATCCCGGATCTTTAGCAAGCTCATTCAGTTCTGTGCAAGTACAGTGCTTTTTTCCTCCTGTTTAAAAAAAAAAAAAAAAAAAAACAGCAAAATCCTCTGAATTTCATTCTAAGCAACAAAGGATTTCTCAGGTAAAAAGGTCCATTTGTGTTCTAACTAACATTGCCGCTGGTTTCTGGGTAACTGTAGTTGGTGAACAAAATGGTTATAGAGACAGTAGAGGACAGGATCCAGGGACTTGAAAATTCATCTGTTCAGAGCAAGAAGACAGCAGTGAGAAGTGTAGTGGCAAAGGGATATGATGATTAGAGAAAAGTGTAGCCTAATTTTAAGCCTAGAGGCTGGAACTAGGGCTTCTTATGGCATTACAGTCAATCTATTAATCTTTTGAGAGGCTTCACCTAAGCCACCCCATACAGGAAAGATTGTGACATTTCTGAACCAAAGACTAATTTATGTACATCTCATTTTAAAGCACCTGGGCACGATATTCCAGCTGATGCAAACATTCAAAGCTTACCAGGTTTTGAGAGAGAAGAGCACACCTGTGTCGACAGGTGGAACTGTCCTGGCACCGGGCCAGTGTGCTCGCACCGCGTCCAAATCTCTGGCACTTGTTTGCTGGTGCATCGGGTTGTACAAGGTATTTGCCTTCTCTGGCCCTCAGAATTCTCACCTTTAAAACGACAATATGATGTGCCCTTTGACCTCTGTGATCCTTTGCAGTCTGACAAACTATGACACAAAAGGCCTGGAGATCTTTGTACCTTTGCTGGGGCTGATATTGGTATTACAACCCCAGGAAGGACTCCATCGCTCATATGAGCAAATTGTATTTTTATTATTCGCATCTCATTGTGCAGCAAAGCATGTATCATTGGTTAATTAATGCTGCCAGCACGGCACTCTGCTAAATGATTGTTTAGCCTAGAGTAGAATAAAATGCTACAATGACCAGTACAGTATCATTATGTAACAGAAAATTAAAAATCTGATAATTTGATTGGAAGTCTCAGGTGAGTTTTTTGTATAAAAATGTTAACCTCAAGTAGCTATAAGCAGGTAAATGTTTTATTCATCCCACTGATATGAAATAAATGCTTATGATATAAATTATGTATAATTAATGCTCCTGGGATAAAACATGTATGCTAATAGGTTGTCAGTTAATTAAGAAAGGAATATGAGGTAAACAAAGGTGATTATAATTTATCTTGGGACCATAAACAGAAGTCGTGCCTTAAATAATCTCTTTAAAAAAAATACATTATACAGCAAACCCTTCATTTTCCTCCAGAGCGGCCGCCTGATGGTATAGAGCAAGTGTTCAGTGGAGATGTTAAACGAGGAGACGGCTCGGGAGAGCAAAGCAGGCTGTGGGCTTACCAACAACAGCTCAGCTGAGGTGGCCCCGTGTGAGCAGTCCTGGTCTCCTTAGGAACATTTTCTGAAACATAGTTTTTTGGAACCTAGAAGCTATATTACAAGAGAGGAGAAAATACATCAACTGATGAAAACTTGAAAAAGTATACCTACACTGAAGGCAGTCTTTGGCATGCTGGCTAATTTCATCTCTTTGAAACTGCCTAATAGATACACTATACTTTTCCCTGTATGTGGCTGGGGAAAGTCACAGTGATGGAAGATAGGGACCAGGAAAAGATAACCTCTGAGTATTTCTGAGCTCACTCGGCTACACATTCATTCATTCATTCATTCATTCAACTAACATTTCTTAACTACATAGAGTGCTCAGCATGGAGGATAGAAACGTGCCGTGGGTATTGCCATCTTGTCTCTTTTCTCCTCTCGCATGGTGGTCTCCATTGACCTATGGGATCTGGGTATTCAGGTGAAAATATCCAGCTGAGAGTTGGATATAGAAGCTCAAAGGTCTGGGGGAAAAATGAAGGCTTAGGCTATTTGAGCTGTGTGAGCAGCGGACAGAAGGGAGCGTCCGGGGATGATGAACATTCAGGGGCAGGAAGTGGCGAAGTCCAGCAGGGAAAAGCACTGCACTCCAATCAGCAGGTCAGAAGGTCACTTGGAGAAGCCTCTAGAAAGGCAGAGTCACCCACTATGTCACTGCAGCAGAGACGGTGAGCCAGGAAAAAACAAACAAACAAACAAAAAACAGAAGTTTCAGGTAGATTTTGAAATTATGCAAGTTTGGTGGAAGCAGCTACAGCAAAGTGGAGGGTGCAGGCTCCACCACACACACTCAAAAGGGTATCCAGAAGCAGGCAGAAGATCATGGCAGCCTTGCCAGAGACCAGTTTAGATGAGACGTGAGTAGGGGAGAGGTTTTGGATGGTAAGCCAACATGGGAGGAGTCAGTTTGGAGGGTAATTCAGGTTCAAGAGTGAGACAAGAAGGAGTGGCTCAGTTTGGGGGATTGTAGAGACGCACTCTTGTATAAACTGCTGGAAAGAGTCCTTAAAGGAAGATGGGAGGATTGATGGCATGGCGGAATGGTTCTGCATGAAGAATCCAAGGCCATCCTCCATCCCTGAGGCAGGGGAAAGGGGATGAGGATAGTGAGGGCCTCTCTGCAGGCATATGGGCAGAGGGACTCAGGTGTCCTATTGGCTTCAGGTTCTTCTAAAGTAGAAGTTCAAGATCAAATGCTGGAACAGGCAAAGGAGGTGAGCAACTAAAATCATGGTGAATATTGAGAATTGTCATCAAGAGAAACAGGAGAGGAAATTCACCAGGGACGAGAAAAAGCCTAATTGCCTCCTTCAAAGTGCAGTTTCCTTCCATCTGCAGTTCATTCTTTCTGTTATGCAGAGGAGATGGGGGACTGCCAGGAGATGGAGGACTCTGTGAGATGGGGGACTCTGTGAGGAGATGGGGAACTCTGTGAGATGGGGGACTCTGTGAGATGGGAGACTTTGTGAGGAGATGGAGGACTCTGTAAGGAAATGGAGGGCTCTGTGAGATGGGGGACTCTGAGGAGATGGAGGACTCTGTGAGATGGGAGACTCTGTGAGGAGATGGAGGACTCTGTGAGGAAATGGAGGATTCTATGAGATGGGGACTCTGTGAGATGGAGGACTCTGTGAGATGGAGGACTCTGTGAGATGGGGAACTCTGTGAGGAGATGGGAGGACTCTATGAGATGGGAGACTCTGTGAGGGGAGATGGAGGAGGGACTGTGAGGGAATGGGAGGGATCTGTGGGGATGGGGGACTGAGGGAGATGGGAGGGGACTCAGAGATGGAGAGGACTCTGTGAGATGGAGGACTCTGTGAGGAGATGGAGGACTCTATGAGATGGGACACTCTGTGAGGAGATAGGGGGACTCTGAGGGGAGATGGAGGACTGTGAGATGGAGGACTCTGTGAGATGGAGGACTCTGTGAGATTTGAGACTTTGTGAGGAGATGGAGGACTCTGTAAGGAGATGGAGGGCTCTGTGAGGAAATGGAGGATTCTGTGAGATGGGGGACTCTGAGGAGATGGAGGACTCTGTGAGATGGAGGACTCTGTGAGATGGAGGACTCTGTGAGGATGGGAAACTCTGTGAGGAGATGGGGGACTCTGAGGAGATGGAGGACTGTGGATGGGAGGGGCGCTCTGTGGGGATGGGAGGAGACTCTGTGAGGATAGGGGAACTGGTGAGGGGAGATGGAGGGGCCTGTGGAATGGAGGACTCTGTGAGATGGGAGACTCTGTGAGGAGATGGGGACTCACAAGGGGAGATGGGAGGACTGTGAGATGGAGGACTCCGTGAGATGGAGGGGGACTCTGTGAGATGGGAGACTTTGTGAGGGGAGATGGAGGACTCTGTAAGGAGATGGAGGGCTCTGTGAGATGGGGGACTCTGTGAGATTGGGAACTCTGTGAGGAGATGGAGGACTGTGAGATGGAGGACTCTGTGAGATGGGGAACTCTGTGAGAAGATGGAGGACTGTGAGATGGCGGACTCTGTGAGGAGATGGAGGACTCTGTGAGATGGAGGACTCTGTGAGATGGGGAACTGTGAGGGAAGATGGAGGACTGTGAGATGGCGGACTCTGTGAGGAGATGGAGGACTCTGTGAGATGGAGGACTCTGTGAGATGGGGAACTCTGTGAGGAGATGGAGGACTGTGAGATGGAGGACTCTGTGAGATGGGGAACTCTGTGAGATGGGGACTGTATGAGATGGGGGACTCTGAGGAGATGGGGACTGTATGAGATGGGGAACTCTGTGAGATGGGGACTGTATGAGATGGGGGACTCTGGGAGATGGGAGATTCTATGAGGAGATGGAGGACTCTGTGAGATGGAAGACTCCTCTTCCTGCAAGGAGGACTTTCCATCTTCCTTTCTCTTATGCAGAAGAGATGGAGGCCCCTACAGGGAAATTCTCTTCTTTAGTATTCCACATACTCCTTGAGTTGGGGGTTTAAAATGCTTATTTTACCAAACCCTCTCCTACAGCTTTATGAGACATTAAATGTTCTCTTTTTTTACCAAATGAGAAAATAACATTTTATCTGATTCCAGAGATTCACAATCTCCAATTTAGCAGGATGAAAAGAAGAGAAGACATTTCTGTAGATGAGACCATGACAGGAAGCTGCCAACCCCACAGGCTGTTCTTATCCTGTGCCCAATACCAGGGATGTGAGAAAGTTTTTCCTACAAAAGGAGCTGGGAAGAGCTGCTTATGATTGGCAGATCCTGCATCTCTTGAGTTACGTACTTTGATGAGGGTTGTTACAAAGCACCACAAATGCATGAGGGACCCTACACAGTGGGGGCAGAAATCCCATCAGCATTGTTCTCTGCCTCATTCAGACAGATAGAACTCCCAGCACTTTCACGTCATAGGGGCATCAGTTTGAGTAACTCAGTATTTACAAACTCAAAATGGTTTCTGAGTTACAGATGAAAAATCATGCCATTCTTTCATGAAGTGGGAAATCTGCGTAGAATCAATAGATTCTGTCCAAGAGTCAAGTCTGACCTGACAGGAGCTGGGTGACTGAACAAATTAGCTACCTTTAATTTCCCAATCTGTGCAACAGGAATTTCAATTCCTGCTCCCCAGGACAGTGTCAGGTTATCAAAAAGTCCCCAACATATTGTCTATCACCTAATAAACAGTAGTGCTATTTTCACTGTAGTTGAAGATATTTGTCATTGTTGTCATAATTATCACCATCATCTTCATAACCATGGCCCTGAAACCTATTAACTATAAATTTTAAATAATTTACTCTGTCAGTCAGGAATATGGACAACACTCCAGGTATCTCCAGGCTGAATTCTTTTAATGTAACATTTTAATTAAAGTATAAAATTTATTTAAAAATGCACAGATATTAACAGTGAATTTCAATAAAATTTTACCAACTGAACATGCCATGTAACAAGAATCCAGATTTAGGAGTTTGACATTAACAAGAAGTTCCCCTCCTTCTAATCATTACCTCCCCAAAAGTAACCACTATTTTGAGTTCTAAAGCCATGGATATTTTTCTGATTGTTAAACTTTGTGTAAATGGAATTATCCAGTATGTATTGTTTTGTATTCAGGCTATTTTGATTGTGAGTCATCAAAATTATGATTTGTTGGGAAAATGCGTAGTTATTTCATTCTCGTTGCTTTATTGTGTCACATGTATGAATACATCACAGCCTATCTCTTCTATGGATTGATCGATGGGTTTGTAATATGAACGACTCAAATACTGCTGCTATAAATAGCTGTATGTCTTTTGTAAACATGTGTGTGCATTTATATTAATATATGTAGAGGTAGAATTGCTAGGATGTAGGATGGACGGATGTTCAGCTTGAGTAGATAATTTCAGTTTCCCAACGACATGCAAGCATAGTTGTACCAACTTACTCTGAAAAGTAGGTGAGTTCTAGTTGCTCCAAACGCAATACTTTGTTGTGTCTGTCATTTAAATTATAGACTTTCTTTTGTGTATACGGTGGTTTTAATTTGCATTTATCTAATAATGACTTAATCTGAGAAATTTTTAACATGCTTTTGGCTACTTAGATATTCTTTTCTGAGGTACCTACTTTGAGATGTCTTTCTTTCTTATTGATTTGTGTAAATTTTTATATATTCTTATTAGTCTTAGATATATATCACGCAAATATCCTTTCTTCTTCTGTGGCTTGACGTCTCCTAATGGTGTCTTTTGATATGCAGAAGACACTAACTTTATTGGAGTTCTATTTATCATTTTGTGTGTTATGGCTAGCAAATTTTTGTGTCTTGTATAAGGTCTGCCTACCCTAAGGTTATGAAGATGCTTTTGTATGTTTTCTTTTAAACGTCATTGTTTTACTTTTCACATGTAGGTCTATACTCTGTCTGGATTTTGCTTTTATGAGGGAGGCGTCAGGATTTATCCTCCACCTCAACTCTATGTGTATCTAATTGACCCAGCACCTTGCATTAAAAAGATGACTCTTTTGTCATAGGAAAATTTTAATTCAAGGAAATAAAACCTAGTAAAATTTTGGAAAAGCTGGGGGAACAAAGAACAGTGAAGTTGTTGCTAAAGTTTTCGGCTTGCAACACTACAGCAGGAGCTGTGGAGGAGCTTGCCTGGGAGCTGCTGAGACCATCCCACCTGCTTCCTCCCCACACTGGTCTGTGAGTCACCTGTGCTTCTTCCCGCCACAGCTGCTGGAGAACACGGCCTCCTTCCTTTTCATGGAAGCCTATGGGGAAGGGATTCTAAGAAATGCAGTCCTAGGCTTTGTCTCTGAGACAAAGTGGTAGGGAACACTCCGGGAGGTGGAGATGATGCCAACGTGCAAACATAGTTCACAGAGTCACTGAACATTCTTGCACCTGTGATGCCGAAATTAGTTTTGAAGTTGGGTCAGATGGTCTCTAAGAACTTTCTGCCTCAAACATTGATTAAAACATTAGATATTATAATGCTCTCTTAATAAATTTTATTCATTCATTGAGGTATTGAACTAGGCCAAAAATATAAAAAGAAAAAGAAGGAAAAGCACTTTCGTCAGAGGCACTTCGAATACCACTGAAATAGGAGCAAGCAAACAGATGACACAGTGCAGGAAAATAATGGCTATGGCTGTAAGGACACACAGTGCAGCAGGTTATAGGCAAAGGTGTAGCCAGACCACCTGAGGGCCACTCCTGCAGTGTTACTGGAAGGCTGTGTAGAATCCTGCCTGGAGGAGCAGAGCAGGAATTGGGAGCCCCAGAGAAAGAACAGCAGGTGTACCCAGGGATGCCATTGTAGTACCTGGGAAAATGTAAACTCAAGCTTTGTTTTCTTTTATCTTGAATTTCTTGAGGAAAACCACAGGTGCCTTCAAGGAAACAGATGGAAGTTGTAATCTGTTTTGTGTAACCAAAGCGTTAGGCAGTGTTTGTATGGCATTGGGCAAGTTACTTCCTCTCTGTGCTAGGATCTCTTCTCTCAGTTAAATCTCCAGGATTCTTCCTGCCTCTTGCAGTATGGGCTCTTGAGGGTTCTTGAGTTTGTTCTTCCTTTGCACTTTATTTGCAATTGCAAAAATTCAGGCATGCCGGGCTTACAAGTTAGAGACAAATGGCATCTAAACTGGCTTTCTCTTCTCTACAGGTTTCTTTCCAGAATCTTTGGACAATAGGTGGAGTGGCGGCAGAAAGGGGAAGAATGGACGTGGTGGGTGTGAGCCAATCACAGCATATTCAATGATTTCACATGGATTGGAGAGTGTTGAATCATGAGGAGGCTGGCAAAAGGGCCCTCTCCTCATGAGGTCTGGTTAATATCAGGAATTATTGCCTCAAACGCTGCAGGTGTGGATCGATCTCTTTCAGTCCCAGTAAATGGGGCTGCAACTGCCTTTGACAACCTCAAAGCTGCACAGTGCTCATGCCCCGGGGCAGACAATGATGTGGGGGAGTTGCTGATTTTAGGATAGAAAATTACAATGCTTATATAGTAAACAGCACCTGGAAGTTTACTAATGATTTTTACAATTAACAACAGCAGTGCAGTCTGATTATTCATGCGTGCTTTCTATGAAAGAAAAGAAAGGAAGCAGATGTTGAAAAAAGTCACATGGCTTAGATTTTATTGGGAGGGGAGATGTGGTGGTGAAAGAAGGATGTATGAGTAGGAGTAGGAGGAAGGAAAGAGTGTGAGGTAGAGAATTCTCACTGTTGTTTTCTTCAGGCTCTAATATGCAAATCACGCTCTTTCAAATTTCAAAATTAACCTCAAGGTATGTTCTATATCATAAGAACTCTTTTCTACAGCACGTATATTTAAAAGCTTATATATTTTGCAGTAGCTAGGCAATTTTGTAAGTGCATTAGGTATTAATAAAATATATATGATTGGGCATTTTAAAAGTCTTTCTTTTTTTTTTCTTTCTTTCTTTCTTTTTTTTTTTTTTCTGAAACAGTCTTGTTCTGTTGACCACGCTGGAGTGCAGTGGCACAATCTCGGCTCACTGCAACCTACACCTGTCGAGTTTAAGAGATTTTTGTGCCTCAGCTTCCTGAGTAGCTGGGACTACAGGCGCCTGCCACCACACGCGGTTTTGTTTGTTTGTTTGTTTGTTTGTATTTTTAGTAGAGATGGGGTTTTGCCATTCTAGTCCCAAAGGACTAGAATTACAGGCGTGAGCCACCACACCCAGCAGTTCTATGTATTCTTTAAATGCACCAACATTTTCGTAGTTGTTGAAAAATCTGGCATTTTTTTACATACAGTAACTAACCAATTATTGATGGGAATTTTTATTATTTTGGATATAAGAAATATGCTTGAATAGATTTTTGCTTCTGTTTAATTTTTCATTAGGTAAAATTCCAAATGATGGGATCACCTGGTCACAGGAAAAGAACAACAACAATCAAGGAAGGCCCTGGCTTCTTGTTACGCTATTGGACTGGAAAGTGCTCTCAGGAGCTGGTGTGTGCTAAATTCAGCCCAGTCTCACCAATATCGGAGTGGGGGTCTCTGTGTGTTCACGTGCACATACATGTGGACATGCATATTTTTCTATCTATGCTTAGTATCACAAGATGGTTTTAAATCTATTATTTATTAGATTATTGGCCAAGAAAGAATTTTCTGTTTTTAAATTTATTGAATTTTCTCCCACGTATCAAGGGACCTTTCATGTTTCCCTCATTTATCTACCATTGGAATCTTCACATCTTATTGAAAATCTCCTCAGGCAGTAAGGTCTACGAGGGCAAAGATATATCTATATATACACAGAGATGAAGAGTGACTTGCCCCACTTTTTGTCTCTCTCTCCTTCCCTCCCTTTATTTTTTCCTTCCTTCTTTCTTTCTTTCTTTTCCTTGCCTTTCTTTCTTTCTCTTTCTTTTCCTTCCTTCCTTCTTTTATCCATCCCTTCCTTTCTTCTTTCTCTTTCTTTTCTTTCTTTCTTTCTTTCTTTCTTTCTTTCTTTCTTTTTCTTTCTTTCTTTCTTTCTTCCTTCCTTCCTTCCTTCCTTTATCCATCCCTTCCTTCCTTCTTTCTCTTTCTTTTCTTTCTTTCCTTCTTTCTTTCTTTCTTCTTTCCTTCCTTCCTTCCTTCCTTCTTTCCTTCCTTCCTTCCTTCCTCCCTCCCTCCCTTCCTTCCTTCCTTCCCCTTTTCTTCCTTGCTTTCTTCCTTTCCTTTCTCTCCTCCTTCTCCTTCTTCTTCTTTCTCTCTCTCTTTCTTTCTCTTCACTCTCCACCCTCTTTCTTCAATGTTTCTGTTGCTGAGGACCTCGGTAGACAATAATGGCTGTATTTGAGATTCCTAATTAACAAACCAATATGGTTTAATTTTTCTTTAAATCTAGGTTCAACCTGGATCAGAAGCCAAGACCAATGCTGCACTTTGAAGGGATGACTAATAGTTCTGTGTTGCTGACCTATCTTACAGTCTTTCTCTTCTATCCGCAGTGGACCGTTTGGCTGATCATGTCACTCTACAGCTGAACTTCTGCCATATTTGTGCACCCACGTTGAAGACAAAAATACGTATGAGAAATAGAAACACTCAGAGCCTGTCGCTACACACAATTTCAACACGAGGGCAAATAGCATGGTGACAATGGCTAATCCCTGCCGTTTACCTTTATTTCTTCCTTAAAAGTTGAGACACATTAAGTCAGTGTTTACCTACGAGATAAATCTCAGACCTGTCACCAAGAGAGCTCTGTGGAGATTTTGTAGGTAAAGAGAGAAAATAATGCCTCGTATGTCTTTAGCAACATATGCACAATGCTTCTTAGTACTGTGGGCAGTTAAATGCATCTAGGAGTCTCAGTTCTTCATCTATAGGTTGTGGATGGTATAAAACACCTCACAACATTCTTGGGTAGTTAGTTGTGAAAATGTGTGCAAAGCACTCACCACAGTGCTGATCACACATGCACATCTCAGTGACCATTAGTTCTCTGTCCCTTTCTTCATGGACAGATGGCAAGTGCAGATCTTGCACATTATAAATAGTAGAGTACTTCTCTCCCCCTACCTTTTTTATTTAGATAGAGTCTTGCTCTGTCACCCAGGCTGGAGTGCAGTGGCACAATCTCAGCTCACTGCAACCTCCGCCTCCTGGGTTCAAGCGATTCTCCTACCTCAGCCTCCTGAGTAGCTGGATTCTCCTGCCTCAGTCTCCTGAGTAGCTGGGATTACAGGTGCACGCCACCACACCCAGCTAAGTTTTGCATTTTTAGTAGTGAAGGGGTTGGTTTTACCGTGTCGGTCAGGCTGGTCTCGAACTCCTGACATCGTGATCCTCCTGCCTCGGCCTCCTGAAGTGCTGGGATTACAGGCATGAGCCACTGTGCCTAGTCAGTAGTAGAGTTCTTAAACCAACATCCCCTAAGGGTCTAAACACAGGGTCTACTAAATTCTACCTCATCTACTGAATTTCCCAGGTGATGGGAGAAGCCTTGTCTTTGTTCATTCAGAGGAGTTAACATGTGGATATTCATAGGCACATACTTTTATCCCTCCTGAAATGTCAAAGCTTATACAAATACAAAGATTATAATTAGAAATTGGTCTCCAGCCTTTTCGGACTTGGCTTCTCACTTGAGATAGAATCAGAAGATTCTGGAGATATTGTCTAATTGACATGAAATGCCTTTCTCATTTTCACTGTCCTCAATCCTGTAAGTTATAAATCTAAGCACTTCCTGTAGAGAAATGCATTGACTTCTTCCAGCAGGCTTCCAAAGTGAGCATTCATTTCTGACTAATCCATATATACTAAGTTTCACTGGGCTTTACCAGCTTATCAAGAACACAGGAACAGTATGTGCAAACAAAGAGACTGGCTGATATCATGATAGGACATTTTCTATTTGGTTCAAATTGGCTTGTTAAACCCTGCTTCAGTCTTATCAGGTAATGGACAGTGCTTACTTCTGAGCTGACAAACAAAATGTTTCTCTCTAATCTCTCAGGTTGGGGAGATAATGGAGAGGCAAGACAGCAATATGGGATTGGCTGGAAAAATGACAGACTGCATATGCACATCAAATAAATTCCAAACGCAGCCGGCTATTCCCAAGGTATCTAAACTCCAGCAGATATCACCTCACTGCTGTCTGTCAATGATTACTCTGTCTAGTTTTAATATTGAAAGCAACTTTCCACCTTCAGCAAAGCCATGCAATGTGACCAGTGTGCGATCTAAGAATTCAAGGCTGCGCCAGCCATTCTCTGGACACAGAGTCCCACCAACCATGGCAGGAAGAGTGGGCCTTGGGTTGATACGGCTGCCAGCTCACCAATCCCTCCAAATGTTCCTCATGCTACTTCTTTCTAGGAATCTCTATTCTAGGCCCTTCATTCTGACCATCACCACCTGCATCTTATATCCTGGATTCTTTTTTTTGTTTGTTTGTTT